>NC_060157.1:3993162-4006811 GCF_021292245.1 Micropterus dolomieu
GCAACACAACCTGCACTAAAACATGTATCTAGGAGGAAAACAGGGGCATTTAAAGACTTTTTCAGCTACAGAGGAAGCACTTGAACAAATGGAAAGCAGGCAACATGCAGTGGTGGACATGCAGACACACAAAGAGTAAAAGCAAAAATGCTGAAAAGTGATTTACTGTGTGAGATGTGAACAAAGTACAGGTGCACACACATTTGTCAGCCATGTATCGCCTCCTCACACACACACTTGCACGAAGAGCAAATATCAATGTGGGTGGATAAATGGCAACATTAATATAATTACAGACGGCTGTGTGAGTCAACAAGAGAGATATGAAGGAGTTAGTGGTTAGAGTCTGTTTTTCCACAGCTACATGTTTTCTCTTTCTCACCCCTCAATCACACTTGTCTTGTCTTGTCACTAATGTTTTCTTGCGTTTGGTTCTGTAAGTCTGGCCTGAGGGATTCTTGCAAAGACGCCTGTGCAGTTTGAATCAAAACAAACACACTACCAAGGGTGATTTCAGGGTCAAAAAGGTTTCTACATTACATGGGTGGTTCAACTATTGTAAAACAAACCTAATTTACTGAACTTATGCCATTTTATATTCAATTGGCTCCAAAATAAATTGAACATCTGGAATTTTTATGCCAAGACATACGAGTGGGCCTTCACTTTAAATCAAGTTAAACCATCCCTTGAGTTGAGAGTTAGTTCTGCAGATTATCTACAACACTACTAGTTAAAAGGGTAACTTCGGTATTTTTCAACCTCGACCTTAGTTTACCATGTTTTTTTTTGTCTGCGTGACTTATTTGAAACTCGTCCAGTATTGAGCGAGTGCGCTACAGTGGGCACCAGTGAAACAGGGCTGCAACGTAATGCTCTCAGGTAATTTCGCCCTGTTAATGTACATCCCTGAAGTGCTTGTTTTAGTCACTGAAGGGCTCAGATTATTAATGTAAAGGTCTGACAACATTTGACATCTGACCTTTTTTTAAAAAAAACAGAAACAGTCGCTATATCGCTCTCGTCAAAGCCCCCGGACTCCATTAATAAAAACAGCAATTTTACCTTGCAGAACATGGTAGGTGCTGGTTTGTTTGTGGTTTTGTTTTGGGTTTTAAATGGTTAAAAACACCAAAGTCACAGAACAACACAAACCAACTGAGGCAGCAGTATAACCAGAGAGGTAAAATTACTATTTTTCTGAAAAATACAGAAGTTCCCCTTTAAGCTTAGAGGACAGGAGAGGCATAAGAAGCTGATCACTGGTCAGCACAATGAGACAAATTCTGTGCTATAAAGGGAAAAAAAACAAAAGAGCCGTGGACAGTGTCACTGTAACCAAATATTCTGCTGACTTCAAACTGACTATAAGTATGTTTATGATTACCAATACCACAGCTATGAGCGTTATCCTGGTTTTGATCATATTTAGGATATGAAATTCACATGGAGACAAATTAACCTGGTGATGTTGACTGTAACCAGGTTTCTGTCTTTGTCCCATCACATCACATCCAGCTTCCAGCTGCATTTACTGCTCTGCTGTTTGCTTTTGCTCTTATCACCAGTAATGGAAGAGCAGCATTGCCATGAAACACAGCCTTCATATCAAGTTTCACCCTGTGTATCTTTCTGATCACATGTTTTGTTTTACTGACTAACTATTAGCAGATCAGATCCAGGTTTCTGAAGTGAGGATATGATGTTTACATGCACCAACTCCAGAAACCCAAACATAACCAAGATACTAGCTCCTGGTGTGTCATTAGATTTTGTTAACTGTTCACATAAGGACCGTATTTAGTTTGCTTATGTAGACTGTATTTAATCTAGCTAACTTTATCTGCTTCTGTTGTCCCAGAATAAATATGGCTCTGTTGTCCGATGTCCTTCGCTTAGGATCTTTGTTTCAACACTGTCCACTCTGCTCATTTGTTCTTGTAACCTAGCCAGAGCATCAGGCATTTTGGCTCTGCTGCATCATACCTCATGTCGCCCAGCCTCTTGCTGATGACCGTGCCCACTGTGGTGAAAGCTGCACTGGTCTTCTGTCCCGCCTGGGAAAGAGTCTCCTGAGTTTTCTTGTATCTGCATAAGGGAGGGAGGGATGAAGAGGTGGGAACAGAATGAAGAATGGAAAGGGAACAATGGAGAAAAGAGGAAGTAGGACAGAAGGTTGGAATGAAATGAAAAGAAGATGTGGGACAGCGAAAAGGAGGGGGAAGAGAGAAACGAAGTAAAAAGGACAGGCGGATGAATAGAGGAAAGAAAAAGACAAAAGACAGCAAGAAGAAGATCATGTCAGATGGATGGGAGAGTGTAGGGACAGGAGGGTAAAAAAAGACAGAGGTAAATCAGACCAAACAATTTGTACACAGCGAACACGAAAACAAAAGCTAACAGTGATTTAAGTTACTGCATCGTCCCATGAATGAAGAAGCACAGCATTCACCACCCCACAATGGTTAGTATTCACACAGAAATACAGACATAACAGAGATCTTTTTTGTTTTTAAATGTACCAACATTTGTGTGATTACCAACCTGAATTTGACATCTACAAAACAAACAGGAGAGAGCTTCCTTTTTTCTTTTTTTTTTAGCATCTACTGTCTCTATGAAGAGTTAGTAAATTTCAGCATGAAGTCCAAAATATTCCACCAGAAACACCGCAGAAGCAGAGAAACCCATTCGCATTAAAGGCAACCAAGGACTTGGGATGTGTGTTTATTTCAGCACAATGGAGGACAGAGCATGATGGCAAAATCAAACACTTAAGCTCACAAACCCACTTCCTAGTGTGGTTACATATCAAGAATCACAATGTGAACAGTATTTTTTGACACACATTATAAAAATGTGTAAAATTTGGTGTATGATGAAAACAAAATTGTTCATTCGACATGTCAACCAAATACATCTAAAAAGCAAAAGTGTTTATAGCTGTTCCAATTAGCCACTCTTGAGCGGCGGGCTCAAAAGAGAAAGGAGGGAATCACAATAACTGATCAAATGGGCATAATGGCGTACAATTTTCGACTCTCTCCTCAAAGACATTCATTATTTCAGGTTTGTTTTAAGATGAGTTAGGCAATTAGTTCAATCAAAGAGAGAAAAATTCAGAAGACGTACGGTTTACTTTTCAGTTTAAAAAGGAAATTTATTTTGTTTATTTATTAGACTAAAAAAAAACTTGTTAGCATGCTAACTTCAGTAGATATCTCTGCAACACAAAACACAGTCATCCTTGACATCACAACGGTTACTTCTTAAGGTTCTACTGATGTTTTTTGAATGCTTTAAACTAACACGGCCGCATCTTGCACACCAAGATACCATGTTAAAAAAAGTGATTCTTTTACTTATGGGAAGTCAAGAGCGCTTCTCTTTGATAAGAGACAGAACATTTTCAGGCGGAAGACACGGCCAGGACATTTTTAACAGGACTGAACTAAGTGGATGAAATAACAATCCACCTTGAAGTATAATACCTTTGTCCTACTGTTGGACTCGAGCCACTTACTGTGTAATAGCTCGGTAAATAAACTTGAAGGGGGGAATTTCGGTTTCACAACATCGGCTTGAATAATGCAGTAGCTGTTTTGTGTAACAGGCTGGGTGTGGTGGATCATACCTCTTAAGATAAAACTCAGAAACCTCAGCATGCAGGTATTCAGATCTCTAATTTAGATGCCTAATGTTAAAAATTAACATGTGGGTTGCAGATAAAAATATAAAATATTAACCATTACTGATCTGAGGGATATTTGTTATGCTGTTTTTACTCAGATCCTTTCTATTGTTTGAGCTAAGTTTTAAGATATATCAGAGCAAACTGAATAAAGATGTATTTAAAACCATGGCATCCTGTTTGTCCAGCATTTAAAACTGACTGGTATGCTTCACTTGTCTGAAATCCAGTACATCAGTGATATTGAGTTGCCATTATCCCACTTTGTGTTTTAGCACATTCCTGCTGTTTGCAGTCTGCCAGAGCCCATGTTTACTCTTGTCTCACGTGTATATTTCTGGTTCCCAAATATTTCATACTGAAAACTAAGAATTTAAGGCCTAAAGCTCCTTCCAGGCTGCCAAAACAGACATGGTTCTGGTTACTGTAAGTAACACTAAAGAGTAACCACCAGTTGAAGATCTGATCTGCTCTGGTTCCTGCCATGATGTAAGTTAGGTAAGTTCTATCAAATTAATTTAACTCATTAGAATTTGTGTTTTTGTGCAATATGAAAAATGTGTACATCATGAAAATGTAAATGAAAATTGGTGCAGTCGAAAAGTAACCAACCATAAGTGGGTAGATTTGCTGTCAGTGTGTGCAGGTTAGCTAACACTTGTTAGCAGCTGTCTGCAGACATCAGTAAACACAAACAGCAGGAGATTAAACGGTGTGCAGACTTTACTGATCCATCTCTGCTGAAACTGATAAATTCGTCTGATAGGATGTCTGTTCTCTACTTCGTTGAAGCACCGTCCATAGCTGTGTACGACAACTTGCATGGGGTGCAGGTGTTTTTATACTTTTGCTCAACTGTCTTGCACATGAAGTCCTAAAAAATACAATATTACAAACATGTTTTCAATTTGTTGCACGGGGAAATGGCTAACCTGGCGCTCTCCAGTCCATGTGTTAAGCTAAACTAAGCTAAGCACATTGGGATTGACCTCATCTAACCCTCGGAACAAAAGCCAGTATTTGTAAGGATTTATAAGCAAAATGTTGAACTATTCCTTTAAGAAGGACAGCTGGGAAGTTGGCTAGTCTACAGGAATCCACCAGGGCGACTGGAATTAAATAGGTCAGCAGATGTGGTCAAACTACACCTGCTAATATGGGCTTGCACGCACACGCTCAGAAATATTCACGTTATACCCATTCAAATACAGCCAAACTGGCAAAAGCTGCCAACAGGTTGAAATAAAAAACTCCCTCGCTGGCAGTTTGTTTGCACACACGCAGACTGGGTAAAAGCCAACATCATCATGAACTGAGACACTCAAAACACACATCAAGTGTCAGCAGCAGATGGTTCACACAGGTTGAGCAAATACAATTTTGGAGATAAGCTGGTGCAACGCACACAACTGTGTCCACTAACATGGTTGACCTTCCACACTCGCTGCAGTATATACTATTTCATCATTTTAGCAGTAATTTAAAATCCATCATATCTGGAGCATGAAATGTATGTCTTGTATTTTAACCTTTCCTACATTCAGCAGCCACTTACAGTATACTGCAACACCCTCACTCTCACAGAAGCAAAATGAAAACAGAAGAAAAAAAAGCATGTATAGTCAAGAAACAAGAAGGGGAAAAAAAAAAAAAAAAAAAAGTCCCGCAAAAAGAAAACCAAACTTAAAAGAAACCTTAGCTCCTCTACAAAAACAAAACAAGAACACAAAAGAGAAAGGGGTCAACTCACGCTTCAGAGCGGGCAATGTCATCCAAAGTGGCTGAGGCAGACAGATATCTGAAGACACAACAGCAGGATAATGACACAGGGGAAGAGACACACACTCACAATGCAGTACAGTAGAGTTACAGTTTCCACCAAACGTTTGCTTTACGGGCTGGATTTGAAGGGTTTGGTAGATGTGCGCAGACGTAGTTGGTGAAGGATTTTCTTCACAGGAGAAATAGCGTTAACTTCATAACACAATGTAAAATCATAACACGTTTGTGTCTCGTCCATATACATTTAATGATAAATGATCTTTTGAGAAGTCAGTTTTCAGCAGAGAATCTGCTACATATAGTTTCAATGGGAAGAACAAAATGTACTTACACTTTAAGAAGACTGTTTTAATGACTAATTTGATTTTGTACTGCAGAATACTCAACATGGCCCACACAAAATGAGGTCAATGGGATGGGAACCTGTTTACTTTCCACCAGAATAAAAGAGCACTTGTTTATCTAAACTGTAGAAGAACAATAGCAACTTATGAACCCAGCATGCCATTAGATTTATTTATAATTACATAAAAAGAATATTAAAATGTAGAGTGTCAAATAACACTTCTATATCCGTTAATTACTGGTATGTCTGCTATAATGAAATCAGATGTCTCTCTTTACAGTAGACATGGCACTACACTAATAATGTTATTTTATCAATTTAATTCAATTCATGAAACACCTATGCTTCCTTCCTTTGAAATATATATATGGCAGCTCCAGCTCTGTGGAAACTTCCCCACATCACATTCTTTCTATAACAACAAGTGTTTCCTCCCTCAGCCTAACATTACAGGTTCAAGTTCTAGGAAGTAAATAACTACAACAGGGTGAGATGGCATCAGGTGAACTTCCGTCTGTTATGGAATTGATAAAATCATTTCAATCCGGACCATTTTGTGCCATGAGTTTACCATCATCACTTACCCTTGCTAAACTTAAGTTAGATTAACTTTAGTTTTGTTAGCGCTCAAATGTATGATCTATATGAGTAATTCCCAACCTAAGAATCAATGTGACCGCAAGATATTGGGCAAAAAACGTGGCGTTGCAAGATGAATTATAGGAGGGGAAAGTAAAAAATTCACTGCGCAAAGTTTTTTTTTTAAAGACATTTCTCTAAACTTTTTTCCCTGCATTTGACTTTTATTATGAAAAATTATACAAAAACAAAGAAATCAAGTAAAAAATATCACTCAAGCTGGACTGATCACACGGAGTAAACATATGCAACCGATGACAAACAGTCACAGGTAAATGGATCTATTGACAGAAATGCTAAAATGTAATGTGTACACTTTGTACTGTGTGGATTTTGACAGGGTAGTGTTGTCTCAAATCAAACATGGCTGCACTTAAGGGAAATGATTATCGGAAAATCTGACCACTTCTTCTTTTTAATGGTGAATTGTAACAGGGCGGATCATTATCACAAACGTTTGACTGCTGCCTGCTAAAATATCTGCTGGCTTGTTTGCTCACTTGACTTCAATTAAATTTCCTTAAAACGAACACACTTTTATTTGCTTGTGTGTGCCATCGCAACCGATCTACCTTAGCTGCCATTTTGACAAGTACACGGTCCTTTCCGCTGCATAGTACCAGCTCGCCCACCCTTTTTTTTGATTTTCCCCATTGTGGAAAAGTTGTAGCTGTACTTAGACCCAGTACTTTTTTTCGTATCACCTCCGTTGAGGTCCCAAGCGAGCTGAGGCGATACTAAAATGTGACGTGAAAACACGGCAGACAACCGAATGGTCAGAGAGAATAGTCACTATTCACTCCATCATTGCGTGCGCCAGACAGAGACCAGCAACAGAAAGTTCTCTCTTTTACAATTTTATATATACGTTATTTCATCACCTAATCCACTTCTGAGACGTTTTGAGGTGAGAAATGAACTGAGTAGATTTCAAATATTGTCAGTTTTAAGAAAAAGTGATGGAAAAACGGCGTGTGCAAACAGGTTGGTGGTCCCTCCCCTTCCACTACGTAGCCAAGATGCCGAGCGTTTAGAGTAAGAAGTATGTAGCGTTCCTCCATTATGAGTACATCATACGGGTATTCGTAATACACAGCATTTTGCCATACAGTCAGTGTAAACGCAACACAAGTATGGAAGGGCTTGATTTGAGACAGCACTAGTACATGCAGATAGCAGGAAAGGATTTCCCTTAAATACTACAAGTAACTGTGTTCAGCTAACTGTGTGTCACTGTGATAAGAAGGGCGGTCAACCCACTTCAACTCTACAGGAAGCTGTGAGGGAAAAGGGGCACAGAAACACACGGTTAGTGGAAAAGCTCTGAGAGTTAATGCTTCAGTACGGAAAACAGTGGATCACATCACCCCAGTTCTGATGTCTTTACACTGGCTTCCCGTCTGTCGAATCATTTTTTGCTGCTGCCTTTTATTAAATCAATTTTTCACATTGTATTTAAATGGATTTTCATATTGTTGCTTATGTTTTATGTAAAGCCCACTGAACAGCCTTGTTGCTCAAATGTGCTATACAAATAAACTTGCCTTGCTTTGCCATAGTAACTCTCAATCTCCAACTGAACGACAGAACAAGCTTAAACACACACATGCATAGACGGAGTCCTTCCTGTACGGTATCTAGACAAACAGAGGAAGTGTGTTTGTGCTGAATGCTCTGTAAAACAATAGCAGAGAAGATAAGGAAGCACAGCCAACACAACAACGACAGCAGATCTAACTAGATTCATCAGTTTTGATCCCTCAATGTTTGAACACAATAAGACTCCTGATTCCAACACTGTGATGTCTCAATCAACACAGCGAGCAGTGTAAACAGCTTTAATGTAATTTGTCTATTAAAAAGAGACTGGAGACGCATGACAGCTGTTTACAAGATGATATCCTACTGAAGGAGAGTGGTTCAGTCTCATTCCAGAGATACAGAACCGCAACTTTCAGCTTGTGTGCAGGCAGTCAGCGAATGCAGAGGCATATTCTGACATACTGCACTATGAACATGTTTGTTAGCATAAGTTGTGACTGCCTCATAGGTCTGATAAATAGGAACATCGATATCAACATTCCTCTTTGACCAATCTTGGTAGGGTAAAAATGTTTTCTGAAATGTTCAATTAAATTGCAGCATTTTTGTTGTTATTCTTGTCGCGGTTTTCCTCCAAGTAAGTCTAGAGATACAGCCGTTCAGCCCGATGACACCGCCTCAGCAGAGAGGGTAAACTGTTTATTTTTGTAGTAGCACTGTTTCTACTGGCCTACAAGTAGAGTCACATTTCCTTTCCGTTCAACAAAATTCACTCACTAAATAAATATACAAACCAAACTCCAACCAATGTATGCAAGTGATGCTTCACCAGAAGTTAACAGTGTAATGTGACCTCACCTTGCCACTTAGGTCAAAGGTTCACCTGTGAATTTCAGAGTCTGCTTGAGCTCGCACCAAAAGCGGCAAATTCTTGTTCTTAAAATTTGTGAAAAAGTGAGAGATGGAGCTTCTATTCGCAGACAGGTGCAAGTGTGAATCCACCTTTGTGCACGCAGTAGAGGACAAATGTATTTCTAGTTGCAGCAACAGGTTTAACAGAAAAAGATTTGCGTGGAAAACAAGTGGCACCTACAGGAACTCAAACTTCATCAAAAGGAATAGCCCCCCAAAAAGTACTGCTCACTCTGAGTCACCAACAGCATTTAACATGCCAAATACTAAAATCAAAGATGACCTAGCAGATAGCAGGGGTACTTTTTTTAAACCCAGGTCCCAATGCTATTACAGTAACAGGAGACGGCTCTGCCCCAGACAAGGCCAGCCTCTATATCCTGACTTACATCAGCACAATGCTGCTTACAGTACAGCACAGTGACTTCATAAACACCGGCCTTGTCACAGTACACCGTCTGTCCATACACAACGTGACTGTTTAACGGCTGTATTTGTCTCACAGCAGAGAACATACTAAGCTGAAAAAGACAGTTCGACCAGCTGATCTAGTAAAAACTGCATAACAATGTAGAAAGAGAAGTCAGAGTGAAAATATTTGTCGTCACGTACTGAGTGAACTACACAGTTAGGTGAAATACACACCAGGCTATAGGGATAGCGGTAAGCAAAAAATGCTGTTTGATTTGTACTGTTATGCTATTAAAACACATTTAACTGAGCAGAGTACAACAGTTGACGGGTTCTCCACCCACTCCAGTTTTCATGGCAACCCACTCAAGAGTCTTTGTGTGTATTCATAATTCATAACCCATTTACTTCTTTGTTTAGATCAGTTTGCTCTGTATGCACCTCATGACCTCCCTCCCTCCCTCCATCTCTCTCACACACATTCCTTTCCTCTCCTCCCACTTGTTCCTGCAGCAGCAAGTCCGAGCAGCCCGTCTGTGGGTAAGAGATACGCACACTTATAATGATGCGCCTGCCCGCTTGTGTTTCTGGCTTTCTAGCCAAATACGTCTAATAATTCACCATTATTCTGTCTGTGTGGGTGAACAAAATAACAAAACAAGAGTGTGGGAAATGACAGAGCGGACGTGTACGTCTATTTCTGTGTGCCAAAGTAGAACAAACACTACAAAACATGACCGTGCACCTGCCGCTGTTTGAGCATGTGCGCGTATGTGTGTGTAAAAGTCAAGAACAGTGTCAGCAGCAGCGTCGCCCCGTCAGGTTAGGCTGCCTAGCTGAGTGAGCTTGCCAATCCAGTTCATTTCAGAAGCAGCCACGTGGAAAATTCCATTAGCTTCAGCCCTAGCAGCAGCAGCAGCAGCAGCAGCAGCAGCAGCTTGGTGGAAACGGGCAGAAAACTCACTGATTTAATGTTTTTCTTGCCGACTTCAGACTCTAGATTCTTTCAGCAGCAGCACAGAACCCTCATCCATCTCCTCCTAAAACCAACTCCAGGAAACTCAACTCAGATAGTTAAAAAATAAACGTCTGACACACACAGCAAAATGAGTTACCCTTCTGCAAATGTCAGTCAAGAGTCCGTCTCTTGGTGCAAACTGCTTAATTTATAACCTGCAAAATTCCATTATTTATGCCAATATAAAAAGACTTGTGACAAATGTTTACTACCTACCAGTTACAGTAACTTCTGTTATAATTTGGCGCTGCATATATAAAATTTAACTTAACTGAATAAAGAAGGAGGAAGCTTTCATCATTAAATCATTAACAAGACCAAGGATGGATTACTGAACGGGCCAAAGGGGTTAGGGGGTCCAAGGGGTCGTGGGAGCCTGTAGACTCTGGCTTTTACAGGTCTGTGCCCAGGGGTCGATGTTTCATAAACCATCCATGAACATGGCTAATTACTAATAGGCATCATCATTTCTGTTTTTTGACTGTGTGCCAATTAATTTTAGTTAGCTAATCAGCCAACAGGCTAAGATCATTATGTAACTGACAACCATTACCAGTGTGTGGCTTAACAAATGAATGCTTAATTTGGGTCATCTAGATAAACAAACAGAATAAAAACAATCTTTCTTGATAACTGATGCCACACACAAGCTGAATAACCACTGGGTGGCCTGATTATAATATAACCAAGCCTTGACTTCTAATTACAAACCTTTCTCTGCTCTTCCTTCTCTCCTCTCACAGTCAGGGTTAGGGTTTTGTGTAGCAAACAAAAATGCTGATTCAGAGTAACATAAGCAGAGAGGAAGCGTCTGAGAAAGCTTAAAATATGAAAGAATGTTGATTCTGAGGGGAAGTAGAGAGGAGGATGTGTCATCGCTTCAGGATGGAGGAAGAGAGGACACCTGACCTCTGGTAGAGGAAGTTAAAAAAAAAAAAAAAACAGATGGATGATACGGATAGGAAGGATGTTGAGACAGAAAACTGAAGAGAAAGAAAGAAAAGAAGAAGGTGGGTAAGCGATTATAATCTAATAGACGTCTTTTTGTCAAATATTTCCTCACAATCCGCTCGCTGTCCATTCTGTGTGCGCTGGGCAAAAAAATTCAGTGTTTGTACACAGTCCTGCTTCTGTAAATGGGAAACAAACAAAGTGACCCAGTCTGAACCACACAACAATACTCCAGCCATGATTTATGCATCAGGTAACGCTGGATGATTTACAGACATTCAGCTTACTTTTTAGTTCACAACTTAGCTATTGTTACATTACTTGCTGTGTCATTGTTCGCTCTACATAATGGTATTTGTCACAGAATTGGATTTCTCCAGAATTGCTTACCCCACCTTCAAGGGATATTTTAAAACAGAGAATGATATATTAGGTAAAGAAATTATGATTATTGAACACAAGAAGGTGAGTCAGGTGGGCAAACTCACAGTCTGTTGAATTGGTTATGTAACTCAGGCTTCAGTGGTCAGAACTGACACACATCAAATCCCACTTCAGTGCAACAAGTCTAGCCACATATGCAAAAGGCCCCTGACAGCAGCAGGAGTACTGATCCTGAATCAGCCAAAGTAGGTTCCTCAGACCCAGAAAAGCTCACTTGCAAACAAATGAGGAAAATCCTTCATCTTTAAAGAAACATTCTCACAGTTACAGGAAATGCTGCTAAACTGAGATAAGTTCTGCATTGTGAAGCTCAATCTAACCTGAAATACAAAACAATTCACTTTCTCATCTGGAAGCTTCTCGTGCAACATGAGCAAAAAGAACAGACAGACTACAGATAAATCTTTGTCCCCCCTAACAGACATGAAGTTCAACACCAGCTGTTGAAATGAAAGTGTTACCAAACATAGTTAGTAGGTGAGAACGGAGAAGGATCGAGAGTGTCTGAGTGAGTAAAAGTCAGAGCGTGAGAGAGCAAACACAGCAGAAGCTCCCAGACTTCACCGGCGAGCGAGCAGCAAACAGTGCATGGACTCACAGATCCAAACTGGTAACTCTCTCACTCCACTCGCCCAGTTTCTCGGTGGTTCTCACATAGCTAGAAACAGGAGACATGAAGGTGTTACACTGTGGTTCAGCAAGGACGCAAAGCAAGCAAGAGGAACCCTGGGTTAGAAAATCCAATGACGGCAATGTGGTTATTTTTTTTAATTACTGACAAAACATGGTCTTAAGGTCAAAATGTAGACTAGACAGGGATTCAAGTCACACCGTGGGAATGTTTTTAAGCCTGTATTTCCTGGGCGAAAACCTAACATCTTTAAGTCACCCAAGAAATTAGTACAAACCAAGTTCATGTTGTGCAAGTTGGCTCAATACTAAGAGCAAATTGAAAACTCAGTGCTTCACCTTTAAGGATGATTCATACAGGACAACACACTGAGACCCTAAATGGAACAATCTCAGATCCGATCTGACATTCAAGGATTAAAGTTATCTCCCTTGTTTTTATGACTTGCTGCTGCAACAATCGTGTCTTAAAGTTTGCAAATGCACGACTGTGACAGGAACAAAAACAGTTTCATGGTAACAACAGGAGCTTTTACGTGTCAATTAATGTTCCAATATTATTTAAGATACTGGAACATTAATTTTCTTAGGTGGGTCAAGTGTACTGTATAATAAACCTGTGCTGACATTCATCTTAATGGCAGCTGGTTAATACCCTTTTCTGTTAACTGTTGGTTTCTGCCATTTGTTAGAAAAATGCATTTCCAAGGTAATATTTTGTATATTTTGCTGGTGTATACACAGAGATATTTCTGATTGGGGTATGAACGTGAATATTAACCTATTAGCTTAGGAAAGCTCAGTAATCAAGGTACCTGGTGCACCACAATTTTGTCCAAAGGATTCATTTTAAAAACAGCATAGATGATAAGACAAAGTGGATAGTTTAAATCTCTTTAAAAAAGTGTTATCACTGTGTAATGAATTTAAGGAGTAATTTGTTCTATATTTCTTAAGATAATATTAGAGGAGTTAGTTTAGCCAGAGCCAACATTATTCAAGAGTCAGACAAACCTGTTTAATCCTCACAAATTAATGCAGGAAGAATTTATATTTAATAAAAGTACTGATAAAAACTATAAATCTCCTAGAATACCCTTTTAAAAGTTTGCATAACCACCAAATGAAATATGAATCATGCTGTGTACTTGTTTCCTAAATAGGGCAGCTGAAAATGTCAAAATAGAATAATTAAAAGGCTTAAGAGAGACTTTATGAATCCCCGTAAACAGATAACATGGTTTCATCTTCACCATAAGTTAAGATGGAGCACTGTAATGATC
>NC_060157.1:4006911-4069002 GCF_021292245.1 Micropterus dolomieu
TTTTCTGTTAACTGTTGGTTTCTGCCATTTGTTAGAAAAATGCATTTCCAAGGTAATATTTTGTATATTTTGCTGGTGTATACACAGAGATATTTCTGATTGGGGTATGAACGTGAATATTAACCTATTAGCTTAGGAAAGCTCAGTAATCAAGGTACCTGGTGCACCACAATTTTGTCCAAAGGATTCATTTTAAAAACAGCATAGATGATAAGACAAAGTGGATAGTTTAAATCTCTTTAAAAAAGTGTTATCACTGTGTAATGAATTTAAGGAGTAATTTGTTCTATATTTCTTAAGATAATATTAGAGGAGTTAGTTTAGCCAGAGCCAACATTATTCAAGAGTCAGACAAACCTGTTTAATCCTCACAAATTAATGCAGGAAGAATTTATATTTAATAAAAGTACTGATAAAAACTATAAATCTCCTAGAATACCCTTTTAAAAGTTTGCATAACCACCAAATGAAATATGAATCATGCTGTGTACTTGTTTCCTAAATAGGGCAGCTGAAAATGTCAAAATAGAATAATTAAAAGGCTTAAGAGAGACTTTATGAATCCCCGTAAACAGATAACATGGTTTCATCTTCACCATAAGTTAAGATGGAGCACTGTAATGATCGGTTTTTCCTGGAAAAACTCAGAAAGTTTCAGCAGTATCATTTTACAGAGAAGTTTGTTTCATACTCATTAAGATTCTTCAAACCATCTTTTCCCTGTGTGAGGGAAAAGATGGTTTCCCTCACACAGGGAGGGAAGTTTTAAAAAAAAGTGGTATTACAAGATGAAAAACTGCATATTTAAAAAAAACAAAACGTGATTATATCTAATAATACATCACCTTCACCTTTGGTAAAGCCTTTTTCATCCGTTTGCTGTCATTACGTATAATATGTTAACCTCTGCAGACAATAATCAAAAGACTTCAGAAGCTATGATGTGTCACAGGATGAGTCGCTGGTTCTTTCTGATAACGCTGTTGCCATCGGAGAACAACTGCAGGGACGGCTGATTCAAGGATCATCTCACTGGACTTAAAGTCATTTGGGGTCAAATTTTGTTCTAAAAATACGTTAGGTGACATTATTTTAGAAGATTATGAATTATAGAACTCTTACTTGTTTAATGTACGCATGAGGTGAATGGTAGCTGAGGTTCAACCTATAACTAACAATTATTTATAAGATAATTTTCTCAATAAGTTGTTTGGTCTATTAAATGTCCTAAAATGGTAAAAAAAAATGGCAATCAGTGTTTCCCAAAGCCCAAGATGACGTCCTAAAACGCCTTGTTTTGTTCACAACACAAAGATATTCAGTTTATTGTCATAGCAGAGTAAAGTACAGAAACAATACTCACATTTAAGAAGCTGGAATCAGAAGTGTTTTCTTAAGAAATTACTCAAACCGATGAATTGATTATCAAAATAGTTGGCGAGGCATTAAATAGTATATAACTAAACCAAACTAGGGCTGAAACAATTCATCGATTAAATTGATTACTAAAATGCATCGACGCAAATTGTTTACATCAAGGCTTTGTTTAATCCATATAACTATATAGCACACTATTTCGCACGGACATTTATTACTGTTGCACATCGCGCTTACGCTGTGTGAACACAACGTGATTATGATGCCGCTGTTTGCAAAGTGGAGGAAGAGAGGGACGAAGAAGAAAGTGTCCAAATATGGTATTATTTCAAGTTAAAAGAAAACAACAATGTTACCGTCCGTCCACCGTAAAACTTAATTTATGTCGCCTACCAACAGCAAGACGGCTCCTCCTCGCCGCCGCCGCCAAGCAAAAGTACTTCAACGATGAAATAATCTATCGAAGCTTGGAGTACTAAAATCATCGTTAGCTGCAGCACTAAATCAAACTTAAAGGGGCACAAAGGGATCCAGAAATTTGTTTTAAAAAAGAATGGTTGTATGACAAAAGAGTTTAAACAATACCACTTCCTCCGACATTGCACCAATTTGGCGAATCAAATGCATGCAAAGCCACATTCCCGATTATTACTTTTTCACATGAATTAGGTAAGTCTATGGTCGTTTTCCGCATAAACCTTCAAACTTGTGAATCCACAACATGACATTAGGAGAACTTCCCGGATTGTATTTTATCTTCTTGTACCAGACTAACGCAGCGCAGTCTCAGCTGCTGATAGGAGCTGTAGCTTAATTTTATCTGCCGCTCAAATCTTACTGTTCACAACAGTAGCTTTTAGGAATTTTGTGCTGCTGCTACTTCACCAGCCAACATGGTGCTCAAACAACAAATGTTTGTTTAGTACAGAAGTAAATACGAATTTGATTATGTTTCAGATTGTCAGAGAGAGAAAATCTACTGAGAAGGCTTGTGTAACAGAAGTTGGAAGCTGTGCAAATCATCGCCTCTCTATGTGATTGAACATTCAAAAACAAACTTCAGGAGTCATGATTTGGATCACGTTAGTAGGTCTCTCTCTCCAAGAGCATCATAATATCCGAGGGACTACTTCTGGTGAACATCTGTCTCAGCTCAGTGTTTAAATGATCCAGTCTGATTAATACATACGCGTTGGAGGTCTGTACATCTTGCCAGCTCTTGGTGAGGTTCTGCTTGAGCTCATTGAGCGGGTTGAGGCCAAGTTTCCTCTTCAGCTCTGCGGAGTGCCTCTCTTTGGCTGACAAAACCTGACGCAGGGTGTTGATCTCCTCCTCCACCTGAAACACAACAGCCCCGCCAGAATGAGTTACGTCTGGGGTTTCCTCTTCATGCACGGCTACAGTTCTCTTTTCTAGATTCCCAAAAGCAGATTTATACATGTATCCCACTGAGAAGCACAGGTACTTCCCATCATCTCAAATTCAAATCATCCTCTCTACTCTGAGTCATGTTTGCAAATGTCTCGCATCCCAATGATCTAAAGAAAAATGCTCTTTAGAGCATTGGGATGCATGACGTTTGCAAACAACTTTTTTTAGTACTAGTGTTCATCTTCTAGGGATCAATACCATTATTCCATATTGTCAGGATGCCGTGGCTCTCGCTCTGGTCTGGGCCTGTCATAGTGATCGCTTTGCTCCATTAAGTATTCCAGTTAGCCAAGGCAGTGAGCAAGCATGCACAATACCTGGATACTGACATCTCTAAAAAGGAATGCAGCAGTCATTGTTGTTGTAATTTTTATGACATGCCAAAATGTCTGTGGTGGCACAGGCATGCTATTTACCTAGTCTGTAAAATGTGACGTGTGTGTATTGTGACATTTGTCTACACCAAGTTATTTATAGAGCACATTCAAAAACTACAGGTGATGGCTAAAATGTAGGCATGTCACAATAATTACAATTATTAATATATAGTCATGACTTTAATCACTTATGCTGACCTCAAAATTGCCTGTTGTTCTTACACGTGTGTTTCTCCAGCAATTTAGCCAACGCCATCCCAGAATAAACAGCAGGATTTTCCCCACTATTACATGTGTTGGGGCAAAGCGCCTTAGCTAAATAAACAGGAAAAAACTACGCTGACAGACGTTTTGCTGTCATTTCTGGTTGTGTTGCTTCTGCCCGCGTCGTCTGCTCTCTATATCCGAGTCTTTACCTCAGACGGGGCTCCGTTTGGGAACAATATGAGTTCAAGCTGAATGAAAGAAGAGATTAACGTGAACGAGCCGGTACGTCGACTTACAGCGTAAACAAAAAGCAGCGATACAACTGCCTGTTATAATGTTTAATGTTTATTTAATGCAATTATTAAGAGCCCAAGAGTCCATTTTATTTTTTATTGTGGTTGTGTGGTTTTATTTTATTTATGTTGTGTTTAGAATCAGAATCAGCTTTATTTGATAGCTATGTATACACATACGAGGAATTTAACTCAGGATCGTACATTGCTCATGATGTGCTTACTCATACAATAAAAATATCGGACACAGACCACAGTATACAGAACACAATATTCACTTTTTTTCACAATCCAATTCTTGTCTGAATATTCTCATGAATAAAAAGTTCATTACTCTTTTATGATCATATCAGTGGCATAAAAGTGCAATTATTTCTTGAACAGTATTTTATCAAATAATAGTAGAGGACTACCGAAGAGCTCTACGGAGAGATTTAAAATACAATTATATAATTAAATATAACAAAAATAATAGGTAAATGACTCTCGACTCTGCTGCTGCCAAAATTTGTATTATTGTTATTTTAATACTAAAGGAAACTCAAACGCAATTGTATAATTGGGGCTTTTTATTGACTTTAATGTAACCAATGACACTTTAAATTTGATTGTCTATCTAAAATAAGAGAAACCTTTTCAAGGAAAATAAATTTTGTGAAGATTGTGATTAAAATTGTAGTGCATTTAACAGAGGGGAGGCAATCAAATGTTGACATTTGTGAAGTTGTAACCAGGAAATGTTGACAATTAATGACATTTCTGCACTTAAATAATTTTAACCCACACACTGGAATCAGAGCTCCCTTTAACCTTTATTCAGCCCAACACAGGTCTACATCCTGATAAAACCTGTGTTGTGTCAGATAAGATCTTGAGAGAGCTCCGATTCCAGGGTAAAGGTAATCTACAGCAGCTTCCACCCACACAATGGTAACGTAGAGTATAGTTACATGCAAGCACCTGGTGATTTGGGAACATCTGGGCATTACCTTGGTGAGCTCGGTGCGGAGTTCCTCAGCCTCTTCCTCTGTCAGTCCGGGTGGAAGAGGGTTGGCTGAGTTCCCCACAGCTCCCTCCACCGGCAAGTCGGACAGGCTGTCTGAAGTCTCCACAACAAGACCCTTGTTAGGAGAGTTGAGGTTGATATCTGAGGTGGCAGGAGAGAGATATATAAGAAGGAGAGAGGTGATAGGATAAAAGGAAAGAGAGGGCGAAGAACAGAAGAGGTTAATAGGAGGGTGAAATGGAGAAGCGTAAACAAATACACAATTAGATCAGCTGAAGTCTCAAGAGGATCCCTCCCTCAGTATCTATATCACACACACAGAAACAGAGGCCAGGAAGAGGCAAGTGTTGCCTGCAGGAGATATCCGACAGGAAGAGAAAGTGGCAATTAGCTCTCCCAGCACTCTGGGATGAAAACTTAAGAATGCTCTGTCTGAGATCCATTAAACCTTTCGCTTGCTGGTCATGTGCACCAGAAATAACAAATCCAAACAAAAAGGCAGGAATACACAAAAAGAGAACAAAACGCAGCCATAATCTATTCTTGTGTTAAATTTAATTTAGCACAAAAATGCCAGTTTGAACGCTAAACCACTGTCAGCATCTCTATGAGCTCATTTTGCATCATTCACCTGAGGACAACATCCTAATTTTGGCAGCTACAGGAGCTGGGCAGTGTCAGGGCAGGCACAGAGGACACGACAAGGCAAAGAAAAATAAACCTGGAGGCACAGACTATATGCAGTTATAGCCAAATATTCAAACAGTGTTTATTTCAGTGGGCGGACCCATTATGAAAGCTACACTCACAACTCGCATTGCTTACAAACACACCAGCGTACAGGCCATGTTTTGGAGTGTAGAGCCGTCCATCTTAGTCTCACTGATTTGTGGAATCTTAACTTTTTTTTTTTAAGCGTGAAAGAAGTCCTGAACGCAACACTGACACTGTCATTATTGCCTTTTTTTACAGTGCAGTATCCACGTCTATATGACTGATTGCAAAACGCATCAGACAACAGTAGGACAAACAAACAATAGCATTGCAAAAGACAAGAGATTCGCACTATCTGCAGGTAGCCCTGGTGACAAGCGATCCAAAGTCTCAGCAATAACATCCACATACAAGCTGCCGAGAGATATGGCGGCTCCACCCTCAAGGTATATTGATTCAGTCAGGAATGATTCAGACTGGCACCACAGAAATAACAGCAACAGGTCAAAAAAACACTCATATGAAAACAGAAACTGTACTGGGGAAAATAAAAGACTTCTTCCTGGGATAGGAAAAGATAAATTTCAGATATTCTTTGTGTGTCACAACTTGCCTTCAGTTAGGGATTCCCTTCACATCCAGAGGCAGTGAAATGCTTCATCTGACTTTAGTTTTTTTAAAACCAGGTAGTCCAACTAGTCTGTAAACACTGAGGCATGGTGAGCGCGATCACCGTCACACCCCTTACTTTAAAACCCAACCTTGCTGCTGCGTTGCATCCTGGTCTATTTCCTGCTGTGGTACCTCTATGATGCACCTCTCCCTGTATGATAGTTACAGATGCCCGTTCATGTTATCACTTAAGGGTGGTCACATGAGAAATGCATCAGGCAGGGAAAAGTCCCCGGCTCTGCCAAAAAATCCTATTCTAAAGGTTTCACAGCATCATTTAGGGAAACAGCAGTAGCAAGATTTTATTTGAACAGACGTGCCCTAGTTCACTCCAGTGTGTCATACTCGAAGACAGACAAATGTAGGCAACCTTAATCGCTTCCTGAAAGAGCTCATCCTGAGGCACAGGAAACCTGATACAACATGACATGTCTATCATGGTCACTCATTATTACAAACTACAGGACGCAGCCTTGTTACACTCATTAGGACGTCCCCAAAGGGACTCTGCTGCCATAATGAAACTGGAGATACCGAGTGATAAATTGTGAAACGAGACTAAACATTTTCTCAGTTTATGGTTATTTTAGTATTGTCACATCACTTCAATGTAATTTTTACTATTAAAATCGGTTCCAGATGACTTTTCTCAAATCAAGTACTATACAGGCAGCAATAGGGATTTTGTTATTAGTCTAGTTTGGATTTGGGCTAAATGGCAGCAAAATGGCAGCAAAATATCGTGAGAAAGTTGTCTCCATTTTGTCTGTAAGAGATCTTGCCATACTGTGTGGACTCGAATGAAGTAGTCCTGTTTATTAATGTGCATTTACAGGATCTCTGGATAAGCATGTTGAAATATCTTGATTTGTCATGCATTTTATTCTGCTAAAAGCAAATATCTTTAGTTAAATAAACAATAAAATCTTGTATTTTGTGTTTGTATGTTTTATTGCATGTTTTTTGGACCCGATGTGTGTCCTTCATCAAACAAAATACATAAAGATTAAACCCCATAATTCCCACCCGAGTCTAGCTATATTCTGCTCAATTGTGTTTTCTGCAAAATGCCTTGTTTATTGCCTTCAGTACAAAAGTATCTCAAAGCAAAAGGAAAAACAACCAAAAACTGTCCATTTGGCATAAAAAGAAAAAGGTAAACAAGGCCAGGCAGGGTTACATAATGATAAAACAGACGCATCAGTATCTGTTTCGTGTAGTTTCTACTTCTTTAACCAACTAGATATGACCTACCAGAGGCACCTTTCTGGTCAGGGCGTCAAAAAATGTCAATAGTGACAATGATGATAAAGCAGCAGCCTAGCATGTTAGGACCACGGCTGTTCTCAATGCTCAGTTAGTCAGCAAATCTGGCTGGTGCTGCCTAATAAAGCGTGATTAAGATTAACTAGACAGTCCAGTGTGTATTTAGGTAAATGAGAAGTAGGTGTTGCGTTCAGGGAAGCCACATATCACATGTTTTAGCTACCTTTAGTCCTTTTGTTTACAAGCTGGGCTCGTTAGATTTGACGGGTTTGGGGGGGGGGGGGGGGGGGGGGGGGGGGGGGGGGTTTGGGTGGACGCCTTCAAGTGCCCACAAAAAAGACGACACTGTTCACGTTTTAAGTTGATTAATGTCACTCATACGAAATTAAATTACGCTGGGAAGTTTGAGACACTGGTAACACGATCCTCCTTCACTTCACTGCTCCTGTCCCTGTCATTTAACCAGCGGGCCCGTCCTGCCCTCACGACTGCTCCATTATTAACATTTACCCGCTCTGAACGCATCAAACTTTCAAACAAACAAGCTTATCCGGAAAGATAAAGTAACTGAATACTTCCCTGTACATTAATTTATCACAACAGTTTACTGTCCGGTTAGCAAACCGCGTTTCTGCCAGTTAGCTAGCTAAGCTACGCGCTTGCTAACTTGCTCGCTAAGCTAACGATTAACGTTACCTTGACTGGCGGGGTCCATGGCGTCGAGTCGACAGAGCTGGAACTCCTGGTTTATTTGTTGTTGTTGTTGTTAAAAGTTAAACTCGACTGGTGTGAACTGTGTGCTCCCACTTGACGTGTAGAATTCGTCCTGGTTTTTAGCGACTGCTCCCGCACAGAGAAAGTCGTCGACAGGAACAATCTGATCGCTCAAACCCCCGAAAACAGCCAGCTCAGCTTAAACGGCTAACTGTGAAGCTAACGGCAACGACACGGGCACATCCGGTGGGAGATTTCAAAATAAAGGTGGCACGACACGCCTGGGTAATGATGGGGGGGGGGGGGCGGGGAGAGATTTCCATTAATTTGTTGTTAGTAGTTTTATCTCCATAAACAGTAAATCAGTTGTCAATGTATAGCCAGTTTTAGGTACTTTCTGTACAGCTGCTTTGTTAGTTAGTTGGGTTTTTTTTGTCTGTGTGACAGTACAAAGCATTGATTTCTTATAAGTTTTATGTTTTTATTATATACTGCATCACTTATTGGATATTATTGCTAAATGCTGTAATTTATCAATGTGTAGCCAATTTTAGGTACTTTATAAGTGCCTTTTGCACGACTATTTAGTTTAGTAGTGACAGTATAAACCATTGATTTCTTATAAGTAATTTTAACTTCTTAAACAGTAAATCAATCTAAACTGTCCTCATATGCTGTATTACCAAAAACATATTTGTACTTTATGACTGAACACGTACAAAAAGTACTATACCATACAAATAAATCGTTCCATTACAAGTAAAAGTCTACTATTACTGTTTAGTTAGTTTTGTTTGACAGTAAAAATAGGTGGTAAATTACACAGAAGAAAAAGTGGAGAAAATCAAAATACATACATACGTGCACGTATGTAAGGGCCTATTATATATTAGTACTAATAAAAATGACGACTGATTAGTTTAATGGTAGAGAACTTCACACTATTTTATAAGATCCTCATATGTTTTGCGTGTACAATCTTAATCTGAAAAGTTACTAGTAACTAAAGCTGTCTAAATAAATGTAGTGCAGAAAGAAAGTATAATACTTTTGTCTGAAATGCAGTGAAATCACACTATAAAATCACATCATCCAGCTCCCATCACCTCTCTCCTTCTCTCACTCCTGCCATTCCAGTAAACTACATGTACCTCAAAATTGTGCTTAAGTATAGTACTTGAATAAATGTACTTTCAATTCCACCATATCAGGCAAATAGAGGTGAAACATCAGGAGAAATAGTTTGTATCTAATCTGTTTCTAATCTTTGTGTAGTCTAAATGTTTCCACTTCATGATGTGCCTCTAAAAAACCTTTGACGTCTTGGACTATTATAGTTTTTAGACGAATGTGGCACATTTTCTCTTGTGGTAGTGCACCAATGCAACATGAACAGAATAATTATGCACACTTTTCCCCATTTTTGCTAATAGGTTTTGCTGCCTCTATCAAATATTTAACTGTTAGGATGGGCCTTCTTTCTATTGCTATTATTATTATTATTATTATTGGTGGGAAGAACACCTGAATGAATATAATAATATAAATTATTATATTTCAATATAATATGTATACTGCTGTGACCTGGCTGTTTAGAAGGCCAGATCCCTGAAGGAAACTCGATTTCCTTTTCATGCTTTTATTTTATAGGCGTGTCCTCTAAACAGGAAGTTAGGTTCCTCACTGCTAACAGCTGATGGATTCCTGAGATTTCCTTTTCCGGCGTGGCCAAACGACGTCACAGAGAGAGCTGTCGTAGAAATATTTCGGTTTGAGACTTTTTTTGTTTTTTTTTTTTGTGGGAGATATGTTGTTTAAAATATTATAGTTTTAAACACACATACACTCGCAAACTCAAACACACTTCAGGGGTAGTAAAATATGATTTATTTAATCCATACATGTATCAAACAAAACCAATATCTCACCTGAACCACTCTGTCCAGCATTATGCACAGACACCAACTTTCAAAACGCCATACACTCAAAAAAAAAAAGGTGCTCAAACACACTTACAAACTCACAAATACCCATAAAAACCTGCTGCAGTGAGAGAGGACATCACATCAAAATCATAAAATGTTTTCAATAACAAACCAAACCACACTGACTCGCAAGTGACATCCAGAATCACCAGTTCAAAATGGCTCAAACTGGACATCTGGGTCTTCTTATTTATTTATTATTCTACTATTATTACTGCTACATCTACTTTACTGCTCGTTTATCAGCCAACTAGTAGCTCATATCGCCAGTAAAAGGTTAAAACGTCACATTTCTTTTTGTAGAACTAAGAAACAGTATGTTCTTATGAACAATGTTGAGAACATTTTAGATTTTGCTTCAGTAAAACACTAAAAGACTGAGAATTATTGCAGCATACATTTGTGTTCATATCCTGCAGACACACCTTCAGTAACAGCTAATACATTAGTCCCATCACTACTACTACAAGCTCTGCTATAACTACTAAAACACATACTTTTATTACTGGTAACACAACAATACTTGTGCTACTTCCTGATGCAAACATGTAATCTTTTCCCTGTTATAGCTATTCCAATACTACTATCATTCTGAATACTACTTCTTCTACATTGCAGTATTACTTCTCCTCTGCTAACGCCACTTAAAAATAATAAAATTTAAAGCTGTACTGACTTTTAATGTGAAGGAGAATAGCAACATCTCAGTAAGTTTTCAAAATAAGAGACCAACAGAGTCTGTGTTTTTCCCTTTAGGCACAGAAGTCCGTTTTGTCCACACAACACAAAAGTGCAAATATGATTTAAACTGCATGGATATTTAAAGCAAAACAGAGATTGTTGATGAAAATACTGTAACTGAAGTTTTATCCAGGTACACGTAACGTTTCCAGTCTCAGTGCAGTGCCGAGCTGAATGAAACTGACTGTGGAGTGAAGTGCACCTTTCTTCATCTCCAGAGCAAAACTTCCGTTTCCAAACACTTCTCTCTCTTTCCTCTACTTCTTCTTGTTGAGGGAGTTTAGCCAGGAGAAGCTGAAACTGGGTCGTCGAGGAGCCTCGCTGAGGGTGAAAGAGGAGGAAGACGAGGAGGAGTAGGAGGAGGAGAGAGGAGGACTGGTCTGAGCAGGACTCCTACTCTCAGTGTCCATCTGGAGCAGAGAAGGACAGCAGATGATTTTACAGAATAACACAGAACTGAGTTTTAGGTTTAAGATAAATTAGTATCATAAGTTAACAATATATAATTTATCACCTGTACTGGACACATTTTCCTTGTTTCTTTAACTCTGATTAAAGCTACTGAAACTGAAACACATTACTCTTTTAATACTGTGTCCATCCATTCAAACTGTGTAACTCCTTTAGGGTAATATACACTTTGAATGGATGACACAGAGACCGTGTAAAAACCTGACACCGTATTGTGTTTATGTTCATGAGAAGCTCCCTGCTTTTGAAAACATATTACATATCGTGATTTTTTCACAAAAGGTTTTCATTAAATTATTTATCAAAATGATATATTATTATACATATATATGATGTATATAGGATAGGATGTAAAGATTTAGACCCCCTCCTACACTGTAAGAAATTACTCTGTGGTCATGTAGAGTAGGTAAAATATGTTCAATATGATTGTGTTTTTGATTTTGAGGAAAATATTTAATTAAAGTTCAAATAACAATGTTTGGAATAAAATCCACCCATTGTTGTTAAATAAAACACAAGAATTATATTTATCTAATCCCAAACAGAAATAATATTGAGTGAATTCAAATGAATGTAATCATTTAACTGGTTGACTAAGGTAAGAAAACTTCTTTTGTTATCATTGGGCCGGTAAGAAGAACGCATGTAGTGGTATATTACAACAGAAAATGAGCTATCGCAGAAAAAGAGACTCAGCAGCAACACAAAGTTGGCGTCTGTTGGCAAGGCTATATATTAATGTAGTAGTGTGATTTTGTTGCACTATAATATGAACACAGCATTATACATTTTGGAAGAATTCATATGTATCAAAGTCAAACGATTATTTTGAAGGATGCGGGGTAGCATTTCTGCTATACAGACCCTCCACGACCTCTGACATGTGTAGAAATTGTATGTCACTTTGGATAAAAGCGTCAGCTAAATGAATAAATGTAAATATTATATTTCGGACAGCACTTGCCGCACTTCTGTTGGCACTGGTTAAATTCAAATGAATGTGCAGATTAATATAGATGATTATTAATCAATTATATATCATTGATATATAGAATTAAATAATTTTTATTAGTACTATTTACACATTTGGGAGTTTATCTTTTTCAAATCAACTCAATATTTTTGTTTAGGTTATAATTAATTCTATACTGTTTTCTAATCGAATCTTTCTAAACTATTAAGGGTCTCATTTAATTAATATTTACTCAATACCAAATATTGTGACGTTTAATTAATAATATTGCTTGTAATCTGTTGCCTCATTTTTATTGAGTAGATATGGTGCATCCTTTCTTACAGTGTAAAAAACAATACATTTCCATGAACATGCAAACAGGTGACAGTCACAGTCATCATGCAGTAAGAGGCACAGAGCATCACAGATGATGTTAAGTGTTACTCGAGAATAAAAAAGAAAGAAAACCTGTAAACCTTGTTAATGTGTTAAATTAAATTCGGATAATTCAGTTAATTCGTCAGTGCCTGGATTTTAAACTGTACTGTACCACAAGGTGTCAGCAGAGGCGAGAGTAAACTGTAAACAGCCCTAAAGGGGCACTAACTTGATTTAAAAACAAAACAGAAAATGTTATTTCACCAACTGTGTTTTATTTTCTATTTCTAATTAAAGAAATATTCCCTGTTTTTGACTTAGATTACCTTTATCCTTTCACCTCTGTGTCTCTGTGAGGATTTCTGTAAATTTGTCCTTAAAAAGTAAAATATGTCACTATAAAACTAATAGTTTTTAAATTTCTTCTTCTTTTTTCTCTTCACATTCTTCTTCTTTTAATCTCACAATGAAACTGAAGTCAAAGCAGTGGTTGTGGCAGTTTTTCGGGGAATGTTGCTGATTCAGTTAAGCTCAAAATAAAACAAATAATGTATTTAATCTGTATCATGTGCATGCCAGCAGGCAATCAGCTGGGTAGGTGATTCATTGTCAGATGCTGTAAGTTTAGAGTGAAACTCTTTAAATCCAGACTTCAACAGCACTTCCAGGTGGAGCCAGCAGGTGCGTGTATACCTGAGCTGTGCAGCAGTGAGGATGGATGTGTTTCCTGCTGGTGTTATGTGCAAATGAAGCAGCCGATGTAAGCCCAAACCCTCTGCAGGATGACCAGGAAGGCCAACAGGTAGAAGAGCAGAATGACAGCCTGGAGAAAGATGGAGGAATGGACCCAGAGGAGGGAATGAGACAGATTGACGGAGAAATAAAGAAGGAGGGATCGGAGATGGCAGAAAGAGAAGGGAGTGTGTGAAGGATAGGTAGGAAAGGGGAAAAAAGAAGAGGGGATTCATGAGTTCATGGAAGCAGATAAGACAAAAGAATGAGAAAAGAAGGTAGGGAGAGAAAAAGTTAGATGGAGGGAACGGGAGAAACAAAAAGATGAAGGGTGGATGGGAAGCAAATCGAGAGGGAGGTGAGGAGGAGGTGTTGAAAGGAATTAGAAAGATGGAGGGGGATGAATAGATGGCACATGGTGGATGAAGACAGACAGAAGGAAGTGTGGTGTGTGTGTGGTGAGACAGAATAAATGAAAAAAACACAATGGCAAAAAAAAAAAACACTGTAACACAGAAAACTGTTGGGAAAGGAGGGAGGAAAGAGAACTGATTACTGTAATCACACAGGCACTCGTTTAATTTGACCATTTTCATCTCCTGTAATACCAAGACGAAGAGTCTACAGTCACGCTAGCGGCTCTGTGAGGCCGAACTTATAGTGCTGCTTTGAACTAAATGCAAACATCTGCATCCTAACATGCTAGGTATAAGGTACAATGTTCACCATCTAAGTTCAGCGTGTTAGCATGATAACGTTTGCTAATTAGCGCTAAGCACAGTACAGCTGAGGTTGATGGTAATGTCATTAGCTTTGCAGGTATTTGGTCATAAACCAAAGTGTTGGACAAATGCTGGTGGAGGAAGGCCAGAGATGGAACTGCAAAAGCAAATTAATGAGGAGATACTGACACAGTATTCATTTTGAAGGGGAAAAGTTGTTATTTCACTACATAACAATGTAAAAATATAAGTAAGACTTTGTGTGAATTATGAAAACTATAAAACATTGTTGGTGATTTGCCGGCATGTTGAACAATCAGACTCTTTTTCATGTAAGTGATCGGAAGAAAAGGGTTGTTGAGTATAAGCTTTTCACTGACACAGGGTTAACTTTTAATTATGGGGTCACATTGCAGCGATGACCTCTGCCTTTGTCCTTCCTTCCTTTCTCTTTTCCATTCTCCTTTCATTTTCCAACATGACAACAACACAGAGACCCATGTGAAAGTCCTAAAGCTGTTTCAAAAGTGACTCTGCAAAACATAAACAGCAATAACCCAAGAGCAAGACAGGAGAAGAATTTGATGTGGATGTGTAGCCACATCAGCAGGTGTGTGAAAAGCGCAATAGCCCGGTGGATGATGATGACGACAATGATGAAGATATGACCAGACGACACTGACCTGGAGAGAGACAGAGGAGGTTATTTTCCCTTCAGTTTCAGCAGCGTTCGTTTCCAATTTGGCATTCAAGTCTTCAGGCTGCTCGCTGTTCTCTCCGTCCTCCTCTTTCTTTTCTGCAAACCCTGAACTACCGTCCCCAGATATCACGCTGTCTGTCCTCTCCACACCACGATCTCCTACATCCAAGCTGTAATTTTTAACTACAGAGCTATCCTCCCTCGTAGATACAGCATCCCTCTCTAAAGCAGAGAGATTGTTCCCCTGCTCTTCACTTCTTTCATCAGACCAAACGCTTCCTTTTTCCGGCCTTTCATTCATCGCCTCAGCTTCATACTCACCCTCTCCCAGCCCACTTTCTTTCAGCTCTGAAGCAAGATGCTCTTCTTCTTCTACCCTTCCATTACTGAGCTCAGAGTTGTCTTTATCCATCTCTGAGCTGCCTCTCTCAGGCCCAGAACGAGTCTCCTCAGGTGGTATGGATGATGGACTATCATTATTATCAGAAAAACTGTCTAAACTAACTTCTCCAAGATCAAAACTACCCTCTACTAGCTTGAAACCTTTATCCACAGCCCCAGGTAGACACACCCAGCCCTGCATGTCCTCCTCCTCCTCTTCATTTTCGTCCTCAGTGATACTGGCTTCTACAAAAGCACTGCCCCGCACAGCAGGTGCCTTCTGAGGTTGAAGCTGGGATTCGTGAGGTTGGGGATGTTTTTCTAACTGCTGTGGGAGTCGAGGGAGAGGAAGATACGGCTGAGCATGAAGCTCAGTGGAAAGAGGTAGTTGATGTGGGTGGAAGAGCGCAGCTCCAGGGGGAGGGTGGCTGGAGGATTGAGAATCCAGACTCCGTTGAGATTGTGGTTGTATTTCAGGCTCAGACACTAGGGCTTGGGCTACCTCAGTCCTGGCCTCTGAAAGGGAATCTCCAGCTGGTTGTAGTGGACACATCGTCTGCTCTGTCTCGTGAACCTTTGGCAGGATTTCCTCAGGGCTAAACCTGCGCCAGCTGGGGGAAAACACAGAATCTACTTCCTCCTTCACCTGAATTTCTTCTTCTTCACCCTGAGGATCATGTTTTTCCGTCCGGTCAGCTGCGTCACTTTCTGCCTCTCCCTCCTCAGACTAACATGTGAAGGAAGACAGTTAAAAAGCCATATAGGAGAATTTCTTTTAGCCCATTACCAACTGCTAACTATTTTCTATATCAAACCATATGTTTTCAGGTTGATTTTCATCATTCCATGTCGCTTTTGGTTTCATTTCAATCAACTTGCAGAGGCATGAAAATGTCTTTAGCTTGTAACGTTCAGACTAGAGGAGTCCTTAAAAGAAGAAGGAATATTTAAAGTGAACTGACTACGTTAAATCATCTTTGTCAGTAGCTTTTAGCAGCGGAGCTCTTCTCACTGGTGATGGAAAACCTGGTTATTAACTCAGCTGTGATTCATAGTATGTTATTTATATAACTAAAAAAACAAAAAATGAAAAGGTTGCAGAACCATCAGAAACAATCTAGTGGAGAGATGTGAAAAAGTTCCTGTTTAAATCTGCCCTACCAGGTGATAACCTTGGTATTTAAACCAAGAATATGCACTTCATAAAGTACATTATCACGGAGTTCTTGCAGTATTTTTCTCAAATTTATATTCTCTGTGAGTTGATTTTCAAAACTTACCGGAATTGAGACCAGATGCTGTGAGTAAAGTAGGAAATCTAAAATTAAATGTTGTAAAATGGTTTGCAAAAACGAAAAGCACAAAATTGTGGTTAATGGACTCGGGGTTCCTTTAAAATGTTTACATAGGAAGGAGACGGATGTCAGCTTTGAGCGACTGAGGGACAGAAAGCTGTGTCTGAAGATGAGCTGAAAGAAGATTTGACAAGTTGATTTTCACACATTTAACAGTTCATCTAATCCCCACTTGTCATCTCAAAATAACTTGTGTCATTATCACTTTTAAACGGTGGAAAATTAGCTGCACAGTCACTCTTGAACTATCACGTTAAAGTCTGTATACGTCGACCGTTAGCCGTGAGTTGTTAGTAGTAGCTTCTGGTGGTCGACATACTTAAGAGATTTAAATTTCATATATTTTCAAAAGAACTTAGATGATTTACACTTGAAGAAAAATCATTTTTTGGTTAATACAGACAAGTTTCTTTGCAGCAGTGTGATACAGTACCTGTTGTGTGCTCATTCCCTCCACATGTTCACAGACGTTTCCCTCACTAACAGGATCAGGAGCTGCAACTCCCTCCGCCTCCTCTATCTCCTCCTCCTTATTGTTCTTCATTAGACCAGGTCCTTCATCATTTAAGTCCAGCTCGTCAGTCTCTGGCTGCAGGACTGCCCCTGCTGGCTCCACAAAGTCCCTCACCAGATCAGGAACTGGTGAAACTGGGGCTGATGTTGGTGCAGCTGTCTGTACTGGTTCCACTGGTGGGAATATCAGTCCAGGTATTGGTTCTTCAACTGGTTCTGAAACAGACTCCAGGTTCTGGAAAGAGGTTTCCTGATTGTGTTCTGGTTCTGTGTTCTGTACAGAGGGCTCTTCTGGTTCCTCTGGTTCTGGTTCCACCTCTGGTTCTTCAGGAACATCTTCCACAACTGAGGAGAGAAAACAAAACCTGTTGATCCTGAATGTGAATTTAAATGTGCCTAAAAGTGTGACTTTTCTGAAATGTAGAATTTTAGTTAAACGTTTATTAGACCAACATTAAGGTTTATTGATCTTTATCTAGAAAATTAATTACAATAACATCAACAGGTCTCAAGGATTAACAATGCTGGCATCAGAAAATTCTATATGATTACTTTAACTCCTATTATTTACCGCTTGGTGAATTGACAGTATTGTAGAATATTGCTGCACATTTTGTTGTAGCTCATACACATCATCTGCATTTTCTTTTACAAGTGTTGACACTTTTTGAAAGTGTTTAAGCTCCAAAGACATTTCCTTAAATGGAAACCAGCGTGCTGTCAGTAGCTACGCTCTGGAGATAATATGTTGAGATACAACTCTTCTCCAGCACCACATATTTTATTCACCAAACTTTTCTTGCCTTTATCAGGATGGTGTCTGAGGGTGAGAACCAAAGGATGTTTAGTTAACTGATGGAAATGTTGAGGTCAACTGTACATCGGCCTTGAAAGTAGTTATGGTTATCCATAAAAGATTTAAGTATACTGTTTTTACAGTGGAGATTCAACCTTTTTTACTCACTTAAGAGGAAAGATTGTATTTTTGGTGAAGAATATTCTGAAATGGTGGTTGTTGTAATATTTTGTATATATGTTTTAAACATTCTTACATTTCTGTATTCACTTGGAGCAGATATGGTATTTTGTAAAAGGTATTTTAAAAAAGAGGACGGTAAAGTTGTTTTGTATATTGAGCATCAATAATGATCTATAGACCTAGGCCACATGAAATCCATTAGGTGGAGAGTTCTTCTTTTAAAAAATACTAATCAGTAACTCTTTCAGTTCTGTTATACTTTATTATTACACTTTATACGTTATTTTGGCCGACTGTACCTTCTGCAACTATTTTTGGATCAGACAAAAATAAAACCCTCAAGCAGACAGTTACTTAGTTTATATTACATCCACACTCTTGTGTCTGTCAGGCAGCCTTTAGAAGCATTTTCTTGTTTGTTGTTTTAAAATGTTTCTTTATTTTTTTCTTGACATACTAAGCAATGCTGAAATGGTGTCTTATCAAAATAAAAACATTTCAAAGCGGTTTCGTAGGCAGTTCCCCCTTCTTACCTTTGAGGAAGTCTATGCCCTTCAGAGCTCTCTCCTGTCTGCTGAAGTTATATTTGTAGTGGCTCATAGTCTCATAACCTGGTTTTAGTGTCTCGGCTGGACAGGAGCTGGTTGCTGCTACCAGTCTGAGGAAACGTGGAGAGTAGAGGGATGTACATGGAAAAAGAACGAGGTATTGAAAGAAAAGAATGCATGAAAGAAAAAGGAACGTAAAAGAATGACGGAGAGTGAACTAAATCAAATAAATTATTGACTTTAGAAAGGAGAGTGCACTGATTTTAATCACATTACTCACTTTGTGATCAGCTCTCTTGAATTCTGAAGGGAGGAAGTTGGAAAAGTAGAAATCATTTTAGGAACTCGTGCATTTACAAGTCTGACATAGTGGAAAAAATACTCAGATCATGTACGTAAGTAAAAGTAGCAATATCGTAGTGTAGAAATATTCTGTAAGGGTTAGGTAAGTAAAAATCCTGGATTCAAAATTTTACTTCTGTAAAAATACAAAATTATTAGCATCAAAATATGCTTAAAGTACCAAAAGTAAAAGTACTCACTATGCAGAATGATGTATATTAATGGATTATAACTATTGATGCATGAATATGGCCATCTCTGTAAAGTTGTAGATGGTAAAGGTGGATGTTATTATTCACAATATATAATATTAATGCATAATAATACTTTTGTTGATTATAATTAACAGATTTTGTATTATTAATCTGAATCTGAAAGTAACAAGAAACATATCAAAACGTTATCAAATATATTGCTTGAAGATAAATATTTCAATATTTGTGTCTGAATAGTACTTAAGTATACTTGAGTAAATATACTTAGTTACTTTCCAGTTTCGTGTTTTAAATTATTTCCTCCTACTACAGTAGTTATAGTAGTAAAAGCAGTGGTGCCACATGACTGACGACCTTTTCTTGCCTGCCTGTTCACTGTCACTGTCTAATAAAGGTAGAAAAACAACCCCCACAAATGGACATGAAAGTCCCACATGGACCAAACAACATCCCAAAGTCTAGAAATACAATCTGCCACCAAAGCAGCTCCCTTCCTAAAACTCTTCACAGAAGATTGACTTTTTATTACAACATATCGTCATTAAATGATCATATAACCCTTATACCTGCCTGTTTCCATAGCTGACGGCAGCGTACCTGAATGTATTTGCGCACAAAAAGATCTTCTTCTCCATATAAGGCTCTTCATTGTGGTTATTTCTTATGGGACAATATTGTTTGTGGTTTAGGTTTGTACCTTCGCCTTCACACAGCCTTAGGATTCAGAAGAGTGTCACTGAGTCACACATCACTAAAATGTGTTCACTTCTTCCTTGTCCCAAAGCGGCTCTATCCAAATCATTTAAACATTTAACATTTTGTACGCTGGACAATAATGTGCTGCTAATTTACATCTATGAGAAACACACACACACGCACACACACAGAGCAGTGTGCTGGCCACCTGAACAAAAGCAGCCATGTCCGGCTCCTCCATGCTGCTCAATGAACTCTCCACCAGTTTGCGGTTGGCCTCCACGCTGTCTCCATAGCAACGCACCAACGCCTCGGCGTGGCCGGTCTTCTCCTCCTGCTCGGAGCTGATTCGCTGTGTCATCGCCTTCGTGTGATGATGCAATAATGATGAAAACAATAATAATGGTTTCACTACCATCACAAATATGAGTATTGTCACTGCTGCTATGGCGTTTAGTGCCATTACATATCACATGTAAGTATACTAAACATATACTACACAATGTAAGTTTGTGTGAAAAGTTACATTTTTATATTTTACAATATGCTCTTGGAAACAGATGACGATATAAAATATATGTGGTGTCCATTCTTTTATTGAAATGTAGTTTTTATGTCAAATTACTTCATAAATATGTTTGTTTATTCAGTTCTGCTACTATTGCAAGCAGTATTACAGTATTACTTCTACTGCTACCAATGTCCATTTAATTGACATTAAATAACATGTGTGCAGCAGACTGAGTGAAGTGAATCTGACCTTTCGTCTGTCCTCCAGGATAGAAAACACGCGATTGAACTTCTCACACACACTCTGTTTCTGAGTCTTACTGTTCTCCTGCAGAGGGCAGAATGAAGATCAGCAAACGCAACAAAATATATGGCTTTTATGTTGAGTGTTTTCACATTATATATGAACTTGATACTGAATGTAGGGCAGCATGTTCACTGAGTTGGAAAGAAACCCAGTGTTTGGGCTAGCATTTACACACAGAGATACCTGCTGCAGGTTTCAGCAACATTTTAAATATGAACTGGATTTTAATCTAAGATAAATTAAAGGGTAAGTGTATTATTCTATATCTTTTAATTCCTACACTGACTTTGGCTCTCAGCCCAAAATCAGATTGGTTACATCGGAAGACATGAATCCTTAAAAAGCATTTTGTTTTCGTTTGTTTGCATGTATGAATGTTTAATTTTTTAACGCTCAGTAATGTCCTAAAACAGCTGGACACTGAAGCTTTTAGTGCATTTGTTGGGGACTATTTTCACTAGTGGATGAATCCATATTTGGGTCTGTATGTGGTACAGAGACAGTGTATTTTAACAGCGTAGCTCAGTCATGGGTTTATTAATATAATTATAATAATTTTTGGACAACTATGGATCTCTATGTCACAGAGGGAGAAGATGTACTATTGTTAGGCATTCTCACACACACACACACACACACACACACACACACCTCAATGTTTTTGCAAGCCTCCTCCAGCCCATTGATCAAAGCCTGGACTTTGTCGTTGAACGCCACCAGAGAACTGACTCCTTCGTTCAGCTCATCCTGGGAAACAAAAGAAAGCAAACTTGTTATTAAGAGTTACTGTAAGATTATTTAGTTATCTAAAAGTTTTAGGTTTTACATTCAAACCCCAATCGATCATTAACACAATACTTTTAAGACATAAACCTGTGTGAGCGGTGTTATAAAACTGCTCTATTGTGAGTGGTATTTTTTTTTTAATTGGGCTACTTATTATCAAACAAAATGTCGTGTTGCGTGTAGCGTTGCATCTCAGCAAGATTTGCATTGTAAAATTTCTAGAGCATATTTACCATTTGTTATCCCATTGACAAAATTTTGAGGGCCCTACATCGTGCAAAATCTTTACACACTTAGATTTCAGATACTCCAATAAAATGGTGGAAAGTGCACTAATCTGATAGCAAATAAGGAGAATGATTTAAAATGTCTATACTGCATCACCACACACAATCCCTAACTTAACTTGGACAAAAATAAAAGGACAGACTAGTCTACTGCACATCTCTGCTATTTTTATAGTAGGAGGAGTAGATGGAACATCTACAGTAGGAATAAAAATGGTATACTTTGATATTCAGCACTATTATAAAATAGATGTAGTGTGTATAAAGGTACTAAACCATGAAAATACACTGGCATAATGCTATTTACACACACACACACACACACATAATAACATCAGCCTATATATAGAGTTAAATACCTTCTGCTGCTGGTAGATGTCTGTCAGAGGGGCCACCTGACAGGACTGATGAGCCCCGAACACTTTACAGAGAGAACATGTAGGAACCTGACAGGTGACACAGTAGATGTTCACTTTCTCACCCTCATGGTCTGAACATGTTACCTGAGCAGGAGGTGGACCAGGAGGAGGGGCAGGACTGCAGAGAGGGACAGAAGAAACACCAGATCTTCAAATACCTGTATGTACAGTATATGTAAGTATATTTTATATCACCTCATAATCCTCCGTGTCGTCTCTGTTCACCTTGTGGCATTGTTGTTGTTGCTGACTTCCTGTTTGTAGACATCGATGATGTTCTCCACCAGCAGGTTTCGTGGCAGGCCGTAGACGCCGTGGCGATCCAGCACCACCTCGTGTCTGCAGGACGGGCAGCGGAAACGACCGCTGTTCACCATCATGGTGGTTCGAGCCTGGAACAGGGACGGCTGGACAGAAAGAAATGATATTAAAATGTTAATGTTAATGATACAATGTACAGCTTTGCTCTTCACTCCTCCACGACTGCCTGTCAACAAACAACAGTTGGAGTTTGTTGCCATACAACACAGCTGCATACTGGGATTTTAATAATTAGCAACAGTTTTAGTATCAGTCGCTGTCACCGGTGGAGAATTTGCAAAATCTTCCAAATGTCTCCCTGGGTGAAGTCAGAGCTGGTTCAGGACGGGTTACTGGGTGAAAACAAGACTGGAGGAAAATCCCCTGCTCACCATCCGGCATGTAAACACTGTGAGGCTCAGAGGGCAGCACACACACACACACACACACACACACACACACACACACACACACACACACACACACACACACATAGAGTAGCTTATGTTTAATCTCCAAGTCTCTAAATTAATTAAAAATACCATGAAACCTCTGATGAACGTATTATCATGGCTATCAAACTACAAAATACAGTCTCATTAAATTCAGCCTAAATGAGCATGAATCCTAAAACATAAGATGACATAGATGCTGTGAAATCTGTTAAAGGTGTATTAATACATTTTTGGCCACAGTGAGGCAGTAGAACTTTAAATTAAGCTGACAGACACACGGTATTGATTTATTATAATCTTTTGAAGATGTTTTGGCTAACCTGCTAGCAAGCAGTTATCTAAGTTACTTACATGCCCAGCAGACACAGAGCAACATGATCATCCTAAAGGAGGCATGTTTTTGGCCACCTGGTGGACTTAAGTTCAATACTGACTCTCTTTTAGCTAGCTAGTTTTTGGTCTCTCCACCACCAAGGCTCTTTAACAGCTAAATGATCCAATATGTTCTGGTTGCTGGTCTGGCTCCATACTTTTTAAATTATTATTTACCAAAATGTCACATATGAATAAGGTCAAATAATTAGTCAGGGTTTTCAGCAGTAAGTTGGTGCTTTAGACAAAAAGACAGAAAGACGGTTTAATAAGTATCTTATCTTATCTTATCTTAATAGTTAGATAAAACAAGAGATCACAAGAGAATTAAGAGTCAGGGGAAAAACAGAGAGACAGATAGACGAGTGAAGAAAAGGACAGATGAACTGAGAGACGAATGGAAGGTTAAAGGGTTACAGCGTCCTGAAATAGTGGCCTTTAATGCGCCCCAGCTGCTGCTGGGCCTGACTGAGGATCAGAAAAACACTGAGGCCTGAGAGAACTGGTTTACAGAGTCTTTTGGACCAGCTTGAATTTATATTGGTTTCAATGTTCTCCAACGGTGACACGATTTCAAAGTCAAAGAAAATGATGATGAGATTGCTGAGGAATTTTGTGGAGACATTCATGGTGCCCAGAGGATGATTGCGTCAGACTTTGGTGATCCTCTTTTCCTGTAGCGCCACCATGAGGCTGACATTTGTGGTTGGAGTGGATTTTCTCAACAACTGTTAAATGGATTGCCATGGGAATTGATACAGACATCCATGTTGCCCTTGGGTTGAACTGTAATATCTTTGGTGACCTCTGATTTTTCATCTAGAGCCACCATCAGGTCGATTGTTTTGTCCAATAACATAAGTTTACGACTACGTGGTAAACATTACATCTGCTAACCATCAGCATGTTAGCATTGTCACTGTGAGCTTGCTAGCATGGTGACGGTAGTATTTAGCTCACAGCTGTGACTCACAGAGCTGCTAAAAAGTCTCTCAGTGTTGTGGAGAATGTTACTGAATTTCATATGTAATGGTTATATATTATAGGATTTTTAATACTTAATTATTGTACTGTTATCAGTGTTTTAACTTTGCAGCATGTGGAAGTGAAGATAACCAGAACTACTTCACATACTGTTGGGTAGATTAATATTTACAAGCTAATGGTTTTGCATATGAAATCTTAATCTGCAAAGCAACTAAAGTACTAAAATAAACTGCCTCAAACATTTTACTTTAGGACATTCCCAGTAAAAATGAGTAAATGAACTTACATTCTTAGCAAGGGCGTCACTTCATGTAGCAAAGTGGAGGGGACTTAAGGTCACCAATTTATGGTGTAATAGTCTTTATTTATATGAAGGGAAACACAAGTGGTAGGTGATAATTCAAATTTAAAAAATAGAATAAATCAGTAGCTTTTTTTTTTGCTTAATTTACTTTCTTGGACAATGCACGTGTGTTTCTTCTAGATTTAAATTGCATTGCATATTTTCTTATTGTGCAAATAAACATTTCTCAAAGCAAATTTCATTTGTTATTTAACATTTCTTGTTGGCAAGCTATTTTTCAGAACAATTTTAACAAATGCTTTCAAAAATCAGTCATTTCAAAAAGTGGTCGGGGACATTTCCCCAGCATCCCCAGTTTAAATGACACCTATGATTCTTGTTCACACACATCACTGCACTGCAGCAGGGTTATGGGGGACAACTGAACTCAAAGTCAGACTCAAACAAATGGAACCACAGTGAAAATGCCCTAAAAATGACATGTAGCAGAACATGCACAAACACACAAACGTGTTTCTTCCTCTATCCCCTTGCACTTTACCTTAACCTAACCATCACAACTACATGCCTAACCCTTAACCCTTAACCTTAACCTAATTGTAACCTGAACCCTAAAACCAAGTCTTAACCTCTAAATGCAGTCCCCATGGTGACACAAGTCCCAATCAGTTAGTGTGTATTAGATTAAAGCCCCCAAAGGGATATAAATACACGAAACACACACACACAATAGCAATGAATGTAGGTCATGGAAGGTGATTTTCATGTACATGAGCGAAACAGTTAAACATCAACAAGTCCTGTTTTAGACACTGTTAATCCACTGCACACTCACACACACAAATCTGAGTGTGTGTTGTCAACAATGCCTCATGGCATAAAAAGTGTGTGATGAAAGATGTGTGTTCCTGCACATACAGTACATACATGCACAGAACTTTGTGTACATACAGGGATTATATGTACAGAAACACACAGCACATACAGTACGTGTTTATTAGCCGTGGCCAACGTGTGTTGTCTCACAGACCTGGTAGAGCTCGTTGGCACACTTCCTGCAGAGGTTGTGCTGGCAGGGCAGGATGACCACAGGTTTGTTGAAGAGTTCCAGGCAGATGGGACAGATCAGCTGCTTCTCCAGGTTTGCCAGGGCCGCCTCACCCTCTGCTCCCCCGCCAGCCTGCAGGCAACTCAAGTCCGCCGGCAGTGACATGGCCGCTCCGCCAATCTTCACCTCCTCCTGTTAACACCAGAACCTCAGCGATCTAATAGTGATCTGCTGCTGTCAGACAGCAGGTCTGTCTGTTTTTGAGGGGCTGCTGTGGGGCCTTTTTTAGATCAATAACTATAAAATGCGTATACTTGAGTCACTGCTGACCACTTTCATTTTATTTTACTCCCAGGCCGTTGCTTTTAGTTCAGTTCTACAAAAATCACCTTGCAACATAAAACCTGTTTCAGAAAGGTAGCCTAATCATTTGATTTAAGAGTCAGCTGGTGAACCTCCAGCAAAAAGTTACCAAATTCACATTATTGTTTTCACAATGTTCATGTCGATTCAGTTCCTGCCTTTTGTTATCCCTTAAGTAGCTTTAAAGTTGGAAAAATAATGGATGCCATAAAGCTCTATGCTTTTATGGCTGCGATATTCCATTAGTTGGAAATATTCTAGATGTCTTTTGCATCCTTTTGTAATACTTTCCTCCATCTTATTATGGGGAAATTAGTATTTCAAACTAGTATCACTAAAGCATTTAAACTTCATGTAATGTGGTTATAATTACTTACCCAGTGGTGTGTCAGTTGGGCTTAATTTGACCAAAACACACCTTCTAACAATCTCTGCAAACTGCACTTTCACTGTGGTGGATTACCTAAGCAGGATTTGTGTCTCTGCATGAGTTTCCAAATACAGTGCAATGAGGGTAAACTAATGTCTGCCTGTAAAAGCACACCTCGATTTAAAAATTTGCTTTTGGACTAGATAAAGGGTTAAGGAATTGCATGAAACATTAGGAACATGAAACAAAAAGCTCAAGACAGACAATAAAGACAAAAACACAAGGAAACCACTGAAAGCCAAAACAAAACAACTTGAAAACTCACCTTCCTCTCCATCTGCTGAAGGTCGGAGAGTGTTTGGACAGTTGGCAGTTATTTCTCTCTCAGCTGGTGTTCCTCCTCTTGTGGTCCTTTTGCAAGTCTCTACAGCCAATCAATCATTTAGTTGAGATGTATTTGTGTATCACTGAGTAAATCCAGACTCCGTTGTAGTTTTTCCAAAATCACAGCAGAGTTGTGGTCCTGCGAGCAAAACACCAGCAAGCAGAAAGTCTCTTGGGGGTCCCGAAGGGACAGGTTGTTCAGCTTTAATAAACAATAGTCACGTAAACAGAATTATTTACTGGAGTAATATGTTAGATTTTTACAAGTTTTACATGCACAGAGAATCCAGGACTCAATGAACTTAAATAAACTGAGTTTCATTCTGTTGTTGGGTAAGTTTTGAATGAAGCTGCTGACTGTACAGACCACAGAGGGTGGCGGTGTCCGTCTCAGCTCTGGAAATACCCAACTCATTCACTCAGACAGTTTGAAAATCAGCTGTCAGAGAGTTTGTCTTCAGCATTGGGGTTCACTTTCAGCCTTTGTTACGTTGGAGAAACTTTTCATGTCCAGTCTGTAGTGAGAAATATCACAGACGTGGACACTGAAAACACAATCAGAAGTTGAGGTCAAGAAGTCACATCGAGGTTAATCAGTTCAAGAAAAAGCTGATTCATATCCGAGAAGTAGGAATCAGTTTCCACTCTTCTTCTGCTTCTGTGACACTGAATGCCGACACTAAGTACCAGTACACCAGCACTCCTTCTGCCTTGTTCGTCCTCCTCTTCCTCACAGACCCTCCCTCGCTCGTCCAACACTCACTCCATTTTTCAGCACAAGTAGCGACTGCTGTGTTTGTTTGTTCGCAGCTTCCTCACCATCCACAGCAATGTGTCTGTGTGTGTGTGTGTGTGTGTGTGTGTGTGTGTGTGTGTGAGAGAGAGAGAGACGATGCATAGGGTGGGGGGGCTAATTTGAGTTGGAGTGGGTGGGGTGGTGGTGGTGGTGGTGGTGTTGGTGGTGTCGGGGGGAGGGTCAGGTTTCAGCTCCGTGCCTCTGAAATGATCCCAACACACACACACACACACACACACACACACACCATATCAGGCAGTGGCTGGTATGTGGACGGATTAAGACCATGCCAAGCTGTGCTCTTTCTACTGTTACACACACCTACACTCACTGTCCTTTTAAATATGCCAACTGTAGCATTTTAATATGTAATAATAATTACCACCTTCATTTTGAGACACTTTTATTGCTGTAAGCAAACAGGACCACTGCAGAGAAGTCAGTCAACCTCTAAATGTTACTGTCACCATGTTTCCATGCACAATGTAACCTGTTTACGGTGTCTGACTACGTTAAAAGTTCAATTCAAGTGGACACACAGGAGCACATCACCACCCTTTAGCGTTTATACACTACATAACAATTTAATAAATGGTTTAGAACACACTATTATGTAGCTATACACAGATTTTTTATTGTTCATAAAACTTCTCCTTTAAAAAAATCATATTTATTGTCATCTATTATGTGTTTCTACATCAACCTCCACACCAGTAGAGTGCCTTTGACACAGGTATTCCCCTGTTTAATTATTCTGCTGTGTAGAGGTTATGAGAAAACAATACATCTGTAAATGTACTCAAAGTTATAGCTGGGATATTTAGCTAAGATTGTGGCATGATGTGTTTTCTTTTTAACTAAATTGGTAAGTGGGTTGGTTGCCATTTTAAAAAAATTGTTATTTTACATCTCTGTTTTATGAGTATGAGTATTATGAACTTTTTCCAATACAAAGTGAGTGGAACTTCATAAGTTTGAGTCCCACAGAAAAGTGTTCTAATAAAAAGTGAAAAGGTATTTCACATCTTTTAAGATCCCTTGTGCTGTTCAGTGTTGGGAGTAACGTAATTACAATAATGTATTGCTTTTTGCTGTAACACAGTAATATAACTCGTTACTCAAAAGAAACGCAAAAGTAGTGTAAAGCATTACAATTCAGAGACAGTAATATTGCAATATAACTAATAACTCTCAAATGACATAAACTAGTATTCTATAATTTATTACATTTTGGAAGTAACTTGCCCATCAAAACTGGTGGCATTCCACAGGGCAGTTGTCTTGGTCCTGTTCGTTTCTGCTCATACATGCTTCTTTGGGTGATGTATACACACTACATTAATTATCACAGGTACTGTGTGCTCATGACAATAGCATAGGTGCTACTATGGTAACAATCAGTAAGTATTTTTGGTTGACTAATTTTTCATGGTAATTATACAAAATGACTCAATCACAACAAATGTAAAAACAGGCTGAAAGTCTGAATTAAATATGCGGTGATTACACAAATACCTATATTCACATTGTTTATCTGCTACATAGTTATGTTTGTAGTTTTTAAAAAGTTTGTTACTGCTTTAATTGTTTAGAAGAAAACAAATTACAAAACACAGGAAATGAAAGTCAGTATATTTAGCCAAGAATATGGCGTGCTGTGGTTTTTGGATGCTTAATACTTATGTTTTAATTTTTGGTTTTATTGGGAAATGGTTTTCACATTTATTTATTTTACAATGATCTGATTGTGACCTTTTTCTAATTAACAATTTAGATGTATTTCACGCTCATTTCATCAGGGCTGTTGTCTAGGTCCCCTTCTCTTCCTGTTATACATGTTTCCTTTGTGCGATATCAATATAACGTTACACATAATGCTAATGATCAAATATGCTGATAACTATTCATTTCATGAAATAAAGCCATTGTGGAGTCATATCACGGTCTAATTTTATTAATGGTAGTTATGCAAAACTACTTTATAAGGTAACATTTCAAAAGATGATTGAAAGTTTGGCTTTCACAAAACTGCAGATGTACATTTGCTCATTTAGCTGACGGTTTTATCGAACAGACTTACAATTGCTGTACATGTCAGAGGTTGCACGCCTCTGGATCAACTAGGGGTTAAGTGTCCTGCTCAGGGATACATTGGTGGATGTGTCGCAGTAGGAATTAAACCCAGGTCTCCCATTTGATAGGTGTCACTGCCCCATCGCCTGTTGGATCTGTTTACATGGGTTTGGGAGTACGACTGCATATAGAAAGAGTTATGTAAAGCCTTTTGTGGTTCCAAAGAGAAATCTGATAAATTGGCTCAACCAATGTCACTTGACTACTACACCTGAATATCTGACCGAACTGGGGTGGTGATGGCGCAACGCATAAGACACATGCCTTTGGTGTGACAGACCTGGATTCAATTCCCCACTGTGACCCATCGACCAATGTGTCCCTGAACAAGACACTAACCCTAGTATCTCCAGAGGTGTGCGACCTCTGACATGTATAGCAATTGTAAGCCGCTTCGGATAAACGCGTCAGCTAAATGAATAAATGTAACTGACAATGAGTTGCATTGTGGGTAATGCAGGCGCCAGGTTTTGCTGGTAAAATGCGTGGAATAAAAAAAAGAGGGAATTTTACCAAGAATGTGGCGTGACGTGATGTTTGGTAGCTGAGTAATTCTTATTTGAATTGAGAACTTGCTTCATGTCACTGACTTTTTAAGGAGTATGGTTGACATGACTATTGAATGAAAAGGGAGTTATTCAATATAATTTCCTAATCCACGGGATCTTTTATCTCTGACTGACAACAGGTCTTGTGGTGTTCCACAGGGCAGTTGTCCTGGTCCCCTTTTTTTCTTCTTATACTGTATATGCTTTTTTGGCGTGATGTCAACAGAAACATAAAATTACCATATTTTTAGGGTAATTATACAAAAAGTAAAAATATAATTTGAGGTCGTATATGGAAGTCACATTTAAATCAAAGAAACCCAATGAGAAAAGAGGCTCTGAAGCAACAGAAACATTTATTTTACAACAGTACATCAGATACTTCATTTACCCACCCATCTGCCTGACAGACTCAAACATCAGTCCATGCTAAAAACAGAAAACCTCTACATCTATGTACTGTGCCACTGCGTTTATATACAGCAGTTCTGCCATTTTGCCACTTGATTGTCAAAATGGTTTACATCTACAATTCTATACATCCCCTTCACACACCAGCTAGTCGTTAATCAATTATTAAAAACTTAAGAAAAATAAAATAAATAAAATGCTTCAATATTATTATCATCTGGTCGCTATATTCACACTTAAATCAGTTCTTGTTATTTATGTCTTGGTTTCAGATCTAACAATGGAAGTTTCTTGACTCCAGGTTTATGGTTTTTAGGCTTCAAGCTGCATTCACTCAGACACGTGTTGCATGTTTGATCAATACAGGAAACATTTCAAAAAAGAAAGGAGGGATTTTGGGTTTAACAATGCTGTGTTTCAACGGTCATATGACATAAAGCACAAAACTAAGTAAAGAGAAATTTTGGTTAAAACAGAACATCTGCAGGTTACATAAAAACCCTTTCAAAAGGTCCATCAAAACTGTTTTTTGGACCAGATTAGTGCAAATTAAAAACTGGAATACAAACTTTAAAACATAATCCAGTATGTTTACTAGGGCAGACATCGCATATATATTTCACTAACTTATGTAAGAAACAACTTAATTTAGCTCTATTTCATCCTTATTGTGGTCTCAAATGGAGCTAATTTAGGGACTTTATGAATCTGCAGATTCCCTGAAACAACCTCTGAAATTTGTGATTGGAAGTTTGGAAGAGACTTACTTAGCTCTTATTGCACTTTCTCATGATATGTATAAATACAAAATGAACAAAGCGTTTGACTGAGGAATGAAAGTAAATATAGTGAATAAATTAGCCTGTTTGGTTTAGTGTAGGCGTTTTTTTCTTTTTACAAAAATCAAATAGTTGACACAAAGAACTACTGTAGCAAGCTGTTATGCTGCTGATGTGTGACAAATAAAGACCTACAAAAGTTGATATAACTGTACTAAGCAGTCTGATTGTTGAAGATTGTCTACAAAACTTCTGCCACACGAACAAATAAGACTTTGGATATCAATATCCTCCCTTCATTAAACAACATAAATAAGAAAAACAAAAACAGTGAAAAGCAATTCTACGGAGAAAAATAGAAAGAATTAAAAAGTGTTCGAATTTCTGACCAACTCAAAAGAAATACAGTGACACAAAATCTAAACATACACTTTACTCGACATGTACAGCATTTTTACTTCCTCACAAAACATATTAAAAACTAAAAACAAACAAACAAAAAAAGGGCTTAATCAGTGTGTATGTCTGGTCTTCTGGATGAAAGCAAGAGGTCACTAATGTGTGGTAATGTCCTTGTAATGTTTCCACTAATAAGCACTGAACTCTGCAGTAGCTCCCACAGCAAACACAGAGATTTCAATGTGATCCAGGGAGCTCGATCTTTTGTATGGGGAAGAGAAAGTGGATCAAGGTTAAACATAGAAGAAGGAAGAAGTGAAGAGAAGGAGGAGGAGGTTCACGGTAAATCTACAATGGAGGTAATAACAAGTAATGTGACTAATGACTGAGAAAAAGGACCCAGGATGTTACACACTAGTATTGCCTGATGTAGATTTAGTTTAGTCATGGCAACATGTGCAAAGGCTGGTTAAGATTCAGTCCTAACAGCTGCAGGGGTTTCTGGCGTTTGCCTTTAGGAAGATGTTTCTGCTAAAAACTCATATGATTTATCATGCTGCAATACTGTGCTGGATGACAGAGAAAGCTGACATGCTAAGGGTGGCTGCATGCCACAATTATCAATAATAATAAGTTCAAATCTTTAGGTATCTCTCTGGGATGGTATTTAGACCACTTGAACAAACTGTTTCATATCGTTCTGTCTGATTTAAGTGACGGATGGCAGTGCAACACCTGTTGAAGTGTGAGCCGCCCTCTCCAGACTGAGAGGGGCTCCCGTGGTTATGTTTATGAGGGTATTGAGGACAAATAAACACCCTCAAGCCCCACCCACTTCTTTCAACTCCTCACTGAACATAAAGACAGGATCACTGACCTACTTCCAGCCAGCACTGGGCTGACAGAGAAGCCTCGATAAGTGTTTCCCAGCGAGCTAAGAGGAGATGATTAACAAAATCAATATTTAAATAAAAAATGTATAGACAACAAGGGTTAAACATTAAATGTACAAATTTTCTTGTTTAAAAAATGAAATTTTCAACGATGTGTCTGCCTGGCACGCCTTGCGTACATTTCCACTTGGAAAATGTCTGACTTGATTGATGGAAAGTTCCTTGTATGCACCTACAGGCCAGAAGTGCTTCTGTTTATGCTACTGTACGTGTCTGCATACATGCTTGTTGCGTGTACGGTAGAGCACGGTGGTAAAGTACAAACTGGTCTTTGCAGTAAAACTGGATAGTCTTACAGGCGCTTCGGGTTGCATTTACGCTCTTAAAGCGCAGTTGAAAATCCTGGCTGAAATGCCTCCTAGTATACACGCACCGTCACAAAATTATTACTCTTAAAAGTCAGTGCATATCTTTACTATCAATCCTGTTTCTCTCTCTGGCTTCATCCACCATTAGTACTTTCTTTTTGTGCTGAAGTTATGTGATCTTTATGCTTTTTCTTTCTCATGATTTAAAAAACAAACAACCAAACCCTGTAATTTGTGTGGACACTTCTTATTTAGTACATGTGTCTCTTTGTTTTGAAAGGGTTGGCGCGTCCTTTTTTAATTCCCCTTCTGTGCTAACAATGAGTTCCTCTTTACTCGTAAGATGAATGTTAGTGAGGATCACCCAATCACGATCTTGTCTGCGTTCTGTCTAACCAGTGTTAAAATAACTAACTGTTTATTGTTTACTGATATTTCAAGTATTCTGTTTATTTTTCCTCCTTCACTTTTCTTCTCCCCTCAAAACAAGTTAAAAGATTGAGCTCATGCTGTCGATGAGTAGTGTGTGTAGTAGTTGCTGGTGTGTGTGTGTGTGTGTGTGTGTGTGTGTGAGTGGTGTTTTTAATTCACCGCTGCAGTTGAAGGGAAAATAATGGATACGGGTGAATGATAAGAAAGGAGAAAGGTGAGTGAGTGTGTGTGTGTGTGTGTGTGCGTGCAGTATGTGCATCAGTTCTGTGATTGTGGTGGAGTCGGTTGTGTGGGTCTGTTATTGGTTGATACTGTAGCTGTGGTGAACTGTAAGGTGTGAGCTGTATATATGAGTGTGTGTGTGTGTGTGTGTGTTAGTATGTGTCAGTCCTGTAGCTTTGGTGGGCATCAGAGGTAAGCTGGGTGGTTTCTGTGGCGGAGGACGGCTGCATCACGATGGGATTGCCTCCATCTGGGGAAGACAGACAGACACACACACACATAAGAACACATGCAAACCAATCTCTCTAAGACCAATAAGACTCCCTAAAAAAGACCAAACAAAAACAAACACTGCCACGTTTTCTGTAAAGCCACGGGCATGTAATTCCATCCTAACGGTGTTTGTGTTCCCTGCAAGTGTCTCGGCATTACCTCACAAAAACATTACGCTGCAACTCCAAATTAAGCATCAAGTCCGCTAGGAGTAAACATCATGTTTACACAATCAACTTGCTGACAGAGATGCAGAGTGTTTCATTTCACTGCATAGATTGTGTATGTCCAACTTCACGTATGTAAAGTTACATATTACATTGAGCACATTTGCGGAAGTCATCTTGGGCTTCGGGAAACACTGGTCGACATTTTTCAATATTTTCTGACATTTTAGACCAAACAACTAATCAATTAATCGAGAAAATGATCGACAGGTTAATCGATAATGAAAATATTTGGTAGATGCAGCCCTAATTGGGTGATGTCAGAGATTTGCTGGTGGCTTTTTAAAGCTGCTTTATGTTCTTCCAATGCGACTATAATGTCTTTAACTATTACACCTCAGGTTCCCAAGCGTTTTATCAGATGAAAGTAATGATAACAGAAACAATTTTAACTTATTACTTTTAGACTCTCACAGTTTGTACTTGTGATTATTGGTTCCATGTTGGCTTCGTTTTGTAGTGTGATCAATACATTTTTTTCCCTAAAAACACGATTAAAAGCAAGACTGAAGGTGAACTTTATAGAAGTAACATTAGCTTGACAATCCAATCAACTTTAAAGACACGTCAAAATCATATTTTAGACATTTTATGGCCCATAATTCACATGATTGGATATAGAGTTAGGGTTAGACACTTTACATACGCAACAAGAATTCTTAATTTAAATCAATAATTTATGAAGGAAAACATCCTCTGGTTCTAGCTCCTGTTGTTTCTCTCCTTGTAAAGTGAATATTTTGGGCTTTCGACAAAAAAAAAACAAGCATCGTGGAAATTATGATTAGCAGTTTTTCCACTATAACTGGTATTTATTGATAATTAAGAGATTGCAAATCCATTATGAAAATAATAGCTGCATTAGTAATCTAAACAGTGTCAAACAAAAGAAAACTAAAAGTAGGGTTATGCTTTTAGATCTAGCTCAGAGTTAACATGCTAACAAGTGTGGAAACAGATATTTCATTGCCTAAATTTCAAGTTTAAATGCAAGACCACACAGATGTGATATTTACACACAAGATCGTTAATGTAATCCAAAACTGGGACCATTTAGGGATGTTGTGTAAAATATTCAACACTGGGAAAGGAAAAGTTTTCAACTCCCAGTTTTTGCCCCCCCCCCCCCCCCCCCCCCCCAGTAAAGCAGTTAGCATGCACCCCAGCCCTCACCTCTCTCGTCAGCGGTCATCTGGGCCTCCAGGTCCTCGGGGGAGACGTAGAACTCGGGCTCCTGGTCCATGGGCGGCCGAGGTTTACATTTGCCGCAGCAACAGTTACAGCAGCAACACAGGCAACAGCAGCAATAACAGCCTGTGGACAGGCAGCAGAAGACGAACAAGGCCTGTGGGACGAAGAGGGGGGAGACAGAGAGATATATATTAAACAACTGATGAAGGTAAACATGGACGAGGCAGAGAGATACAATTACCACTTAGTAAATCCTAGTTATACGCTGGACTAGCCGTGGCATCATGAGTGCCAAGAATCATGTGTTTTCCAGATGTAGGCTTAGACTTTTTTTAGTTGTGTCACTTCCACACTGGGTTTGCTTGTCATCATAGAAGTAGATCATAAGATTGTGATGTTTATTGCAGCTTCAGTAATATCTTCTGCTTTCCCTTTGAAACACAGCTCAGAGCTGCTCCAGTCTGCATGTGCCAAGGCAGAAAGAGCGAACGAAGCACAGCTAGTCCACAGTGCATGCATTGGCCTCACCCCCCATCTGTCTTCCTACCTTCGCCCACCAGCTGGACAGAACAAAGTAGGTGTTAACGTTCTCCTCTCCAAACTGCTCTGCGACGTAGAGCCCCAGCGAGCCGTATTTGTCGTAGATGTTCTTCTTGGTGGCGTCGCTCAGAATGGAGTGGGCGTTATTGATTTCCTTAAACTTTTCGGCCGCCTCTGGGTTGTCCGGGTTCTTATCTGGGTGAAACTTCAACGCCAGTTTCCTGTAAAAACAACAAATCCCCCCACAGAAAGAATAGAGGATCTTAGAGAATGGCACTGAAATAAGTTTTTTACTAGTCATAGTATAAAAAGGACTACTAACAAATGTTCTGGTAAGCCATGACAGTATCGGATCTTTCAAAGTGACGCAGCTAAATGGGATTCAGCCAGCATTAATTTTTATTATTTACCTGTGCCTTTCCCTTTGTGGCATGCCAAAATGTCTTTTATGAAAAGGGCAAACTGTATGTTGCAACAGTCTTTCAGTCATGCATGAAGAAGGTTTACTCGGACCATAATATTGTAATAGAATTGCTCTTAAGTATTAAACACTTTTTAAATATAGAAATTTACTCCCAGAAAATGAAAAGGAGGGCAGCGACTTTAAATCAAAATTGTGTAAAATGTCACTCTTATGTTGCTGTTATTTATTTATTTACATATTGTCTTAAGCACCATTGCAGGCAGAAATCTAGTAGAAAGAAGCAGAAATGTGGATAAGTTGGAACAGAATAACCCAAATTATTTTGCTTAATTTGTTTACAGAGTACTGCAAATAAAATCCATGATTATTTTATAAAATGTGAATGTTTATATGCTACTATTAGCAACAGAAACAAATGTCATGTTGTTAGCAAGTTTGTTTGTAATTGAATAGGGGTGTAAGCCTGAGAGATTTTTGTCAAGCATGATTCAGAAACACAGAGCTGCAGCAGGTGCAGTTAAAAGTAACACAAATCAATATAAACTAGCTACAAACCTACCATGCTGTGCAGGATTACTCTTTTAAAGCAAAGAGGGAAATAAAAACATTTTACATCTTTAAAACCTATTTAAACTAAATATGCTAAATGCTTTATTCAAGAGCTTAACAAATCAACACGAGTGTGAGGTTGATACATGTACACACACTATTAAAATATCTACATGTAACTGCTTAAATTAACTTCTATTTATTTCAGGATCCCTTTAACTTATTAGAAGAGTTTAATACAGGCGTCTGGCTCCCTCTAGTGGGTTACAAAGTAAAACATCAGGATTAAAGATGGAGGATGGGGCTGTTGTGGTACACTCTTGTAGTAAATCCTCGTGTGTATGTGTGTTAACATATACCTGTAACATTTCTTGATGTCCTCTGTCGTGGCGTTCTTGTCGACTCCCAGCACGGCGTACAGCGTTTCTCCCGACGTGGAGAGAGATCTCTGTCTCTGCTGCTCCATGGCCTCTGTGTCTCTCTCTTTGTTCCTTCTCTCACTCGCTCGCTCTCACTCAGTCTCTCACCTGTCAGGTAGGAAGAAACACAAGAAAAGAGGGCAAAGAAGCTAAAAGGTTAGAATCAAACAAGTAGTTTTTTCCAACTTGAAGTCCTTTCATCTGCCCTTTTGACTTTGCACATCTTCTCTCATAAAAATCCAGCGTATTTATCTTGCATTAGGCTGAAATTGTAAAAGACCAAATGGCAAGACAATTTACATTAACCTACAAAAATGTTGAGTCTTATTCTGTCTGATCCAGTCCCCAAATGCTAGGTGACACTATCAAACCTGTCATCTTTCAGGTACAGGTCCATTAAGCCTCCCTGCTGCAGATAAAGTTACACTAAACGGTGTCTTTCCTGGCTTTTAGAGGCTTAGACGTAACAAAGCACAGGGACAGGGTGAGAGAGGAGACTCAGAAAACACAAACAGCTGTTTCATGCGAGTAGCACTCGTGTGAATGTAGAAACGTGGCTTTGATAGAAGAGAAAACACCACCAGAGCACATTTGGAAGATTTTAACAGGGAGCAATGATCAAATATTACACTGATTCCACCTTTTATGGTGAATGTAAAGCTGCTTGTTTATGGACAGATGGTGACTGACCTCTTTCTTAATACGGGGCGTTGTGGGATTTAAGGGTGTGATGTGTAGAGGAAGAGAAAGGAATAAATGAGTTTAACTAGGGTAACTTAAGTTCATGTCTCACAGCCAGGCAGAGAGAGAGAGAGATTCATTTATGTTTAGAGGAGCTGCAGTGAATAAGATGCAAATCAGAACTAGAAGAACAAGAGGTAGAGGTGTTGGTAAAGACGCAGGAAGTAGATGAGAGCAGTTGAAGGAATGTTAACTGGTAAGTCCTGTTATCGTTGTTTGCAGGATGACATGCAGTACAGCAGTTTGTACTGTTTGTACAGTCAACCTCTTCCGCTTCGCCAGCTCTCGTACGTCTGCTGTTGTTTTACCCCTGAATTAACTCAGTTATTTTGGAAGAATACCCCTGGGTTGCGGACCGGTAAAGGGTCTTGAACATTTGCCACTAGGTCGCATGGAAACCATTTGATTTGGCAAATAGAAAGTGAAAAATATTGACTTCACTTAAATTTTATAGTCTTTTAAAAGTCTTAATTATTTTGAACTTGGTGAATCAACCGTTGTCACGCCCCTAAACAACAATATACTGATTTAAACTGGAGTAGGCCATCAGCGTGCGAGATAAACCAGTCCATCATCACATGAAATCATCATCAACTCTGAGGGCTGCTGGGAGGTGTTTCGTTTGTATTGTGGCCCACTTTCTCTCTCGTGTGCTCTCCTTTAAATCCCCCATCTCTCTGTCCTTTGTTGACATGAATCAAAACTTACATGCACGTGAAACTAATAAGAGACCCCCCCTCGTCTAACTTAAGTGCGAAGTGACGGGCCGGTGCCAGTCGGTTAGCCCGAGACAAAATTGTCAGTATTGAAAAAAAGTCCTCCGCACAATAAAAAGTTTGAGAAATCCTGATGTAAGTGATGTAATTCTGTTTATCTACAGGATTAAATAAGGAAGTGTTAACCAAGACAATGACCCATCTAAATACACAGGAAAACAGCTACAGTCTACAGAAATGTCATTTTTGATATGAGACAAGAACTGTTCAGACACAAATACAACTTCAATCATGGCTGTGACGAGTTTAAACAAAACTGGAGAGTGAACAATGTTTCTTGAAATACTATCCAATAACTGAATGAATAAAAAACAAACCTTACTGTGAAGTGACTTGCTACATGTGCGGGTAAGTATCACAACAAGATGTGATCTTAGCTATCCAAATTACGTTCGCACATAACAGGCTGGTAAACGAGTGGTGGAGAGAAAGCTTTATTCATTTGGTTCCTTTTGATTCATTTAGCAAACTGTTGTCTCAAAGTTCAGTGTCTTAACTTACTACTTAGTAACGTATTACCTTAAACAAAGACTAATATTACCATCATGTAGTGCTTGGGAGGTTTAATTTTTGACTGTCAACTGGAACACAGAATATCTAGTGTGGAAAAATAGCCACTGGTAACTTCCTTATCCAAGCTGCCGTGGCTGTAGCACGTCTAAACTTAACTAGTGGAATTGCATGTTATGCACTTCCACTAGCATTCATGATAAATCACCTGGTAAAAGCCTAATGAAATACATGTACGAGAGTCAGTTCCCAGCAGAGGCATAATAAAAACACTGTGGGGATACAGGGTTTATGGACAGCAGGCATCATATGCAGACCAGAGTACACTAACAAAAACATTACACCCATCAACGTGTGTTGTAAAGGGGTTTTTACATCTGAAGGAAATCTTCCTGAACTTTGACCTGAGCAGCCCTAACCCTGTGTTGATATAACCCTGTCAGAGAGCAGGTGGATGGGCGTTAGCTGGCTTAGAGACCACAGTAAGCCAATTCAGCTACACAGACGGACTGGACCAGACTTATATTAACTACACGATAAAAAGCTGCGCACGCTGTCTTTACACTGCAACGGCACCTTTCTGATGAGCAATTATCTCACTATGATTCATGGGATGAATATTGTAATGAGAACACAGTTCCCATCAGCGGCATTTACACGCATATTAAAATACTCTGTGGTGCATTCATAGGAAGCTGAAATAATAAAACCAACATGCTCTGAGTTAACCGATTGAGCAACACCATTTTTCATCATTTTCTGGTAATGAAGTGTTCTAGCATTTCTTCTTGGGAATTTGTATATTTCCTGCTAGAAAAGATGCCACTAAAAGACGCCCTGAAATATCAATTCAAGCAGTTTTCAAGCAGTAATGTCATGATAAAAACAGATAATTAAGTATTCTATATTCAGTAAATGTGCACTAGTGTGATCTTTGTAAGTATTGTATGTTTTAGCTGCAATCTGAGTCCAGTTCACTGACAAAGCACAGCGCCAAGTGGGGTGGCGGTAGAACAGTGGATACGACATAAGCTTTTGGTGTGAGAGACCAGAGTTCAATTCCCACTTCCAATGTGTCTCTGGGCAAGACACTTAACCCCTAGTTGCTCCAGAGGTGTGCAACCTCTGACATATATAGAAATTGCTTTGGATAAAAATGTGTAAAAGGCATGTAATAAACCCAAATTCAAGCCTAATCAATCCTGAAACAGAGTGTGACATTTTTAGCCAGTGCTCTCTGATAGGCAAATTGTAATTTCTAAACCCTTCTAACATATTTTTGGCATGTTGGTGGTGTAACATTACTGTATAGTCCAATAATAAACTTGGCCAATAATACCAGCCATACCAATGTATTGGTCAGGCTGAATCACTCACACTACAAAGTGTGTGTGAAGTGAGGCAGTGAGTGGGAGGAGGTTAACTTTAGCAGATAGTCAGTGGTGTTTGAACAATCTTAAACACACACAGGGTGGAAAAAAAGGGCACAAAGTGGACCAACACTGAGTATAAAAGAAACAGCCGCCATAAACAAACACACAACACACTAAAAAAGCTTCATGTAAAAGTGTCCTATTCCTATTCGTTGGAATATAACGATGCATGACACCAGGCTGACACAAATGTTTACATTGTTGAAAGCCCTCATTTGTGTGTCAGCCCGTAGTCTATGTCTAAAGCCTTATTTGGCGCCAGATGGCTGTTATTGCCATGGTAACCCTACAATACTGAGACAATGACACGCCTGAGAGCACATCGATTTAACACCTACCTAAATCCCGCCCAATGCCGTGTCCCGGATTAACCAGTCACAACACAGATTCACAACCCACCTGACTGGGATCAACCAATGAGGGCAACTCATCCATACCACCAGGGATTATCAACGTACTGAGAGACTGTGCTAGTGTGTGTGTGTGTGTGTGTGTGTGTTGAATAATCACATCTAACCACCACCATAGTGAGCCTAAACCAAAGACTGCCCACCTGTGCCGGCAGCCAATGAGACTTTCCGTTGTTGAATGAGCTGTTCATCAAATCACCAATTCACAGGAAGAAACACACTGGAAAGAATTAACACACGGTGTAATGAGGGTGAGAGCATATGGTCCGTGTCTTAAGAGTGTGAGATCTGAAATGTGTAGTGTTTCCACACCTGAGACTCAGTTTATCCAGAATTTCCACTGAGCATGAAATGCTCTCGCTCAGCCTCGCTCTGCTTCATGTTCATCTGATAACCACATTTATTTTGATTTGGTCTGAACTAGAGTGGAAAAATTTACTAACAGTTCACACCTTCCGAATGCAGGAAAAGTGGCAGTGGGAAGTAAAAATCTCTATCACAATCAGCCAAACAGCCCGGACCCGTCGAGGAATGCATCCATTGTGTATGCACTGTGCGTTCTGACACCTTTCTATCAGAACCAGCATTAACTTATTTAACAATCTGACCAACAGTAGCTGGTTGTAATTGGATCGGACCACACGGAGCGACTGTTTAATGATTCAATTATAATTCTAAAGTTAAAAATATCACAATTACCTTTGCAGTTTTCACTTTTTGCCCCCAAATATCGGAACGTTCATCGCAATTTTTTAGAAAAGCTGCTGCAAAATCATGCATCTTAAGTCACGATAATCACAAAAAAGGCCAGCGAAATCCTGGAGGGACTGAATGTTATGACTGATCGGTGTATGTACTGTATATAGCGATAATATCTTTATAGTCTAGTATAGTCAAATTTTCTGCAAAATCTATTAAAAGATAACCTGATTAGGAATGCCTGTTTTTAGCAAATCCAGCCAATTAAATACATAACAAATAAAGGAAATTCAACATGGATGCCAAAATATTACTGTCCAACAGTGCATATTGAGTTACAACCATTGTCCGCAATTTTTTTCATCTTACACTTGCAGTGAAGTTAGCTGCATCTGTGCTAATTATGCTTTTTTTGTTTTACTATATTGTGAATAGGTCACACCTCATCCTTCATTTGTCAAGTAACACAAAATCCAAACTGATCTCATCATGTGCTACACCAATCGGAGTTCCTGAATGGTCCAGCAAATGCATCCATGCAAAGTTTGAAAAGAAGAAGAAACTAGTAACACACACACAAAAAAAATCCAATCCAAAAAAATCCTCTTTAGAGAACAATATTTTCCTAATAATTCAGCATCCATTGCCCATTTTGGATAAATCTACAAGTCTACATAACCGGAGATATTTTAGGGGATAGCTTCCAGCTAGCTTGCACCTTTAATACATGTGTACAGAACCAAGGAAGAAACAGCTGCATACAAACATCAGTCCAAACTTTGTTTTGTTTGTTCTGCTCGGCTTTCCAAGGTTGTGTAACATCGTCTCCATAACAAATAAAACATAATCAAACGGCGCGTGAACCTCTGAATATCTGCCAAATGTGGTGCTGTCTGTTTACCCACTGTGACCTGATGTCTGTTTGAATAATAACACTAACGCGCAATAACAAATGAGAGTCTATGTGTTTATAATTCGTGGCTTTGCACTGAATGTACATAAATCCTCCCACAACACCAGGAACTTTAAAGCAGTGGAAAGAACATAATAAAAGCAGCAAAACAGAAACATGTGGCAAAAAGCACGTGAATGACATGATACAAAAGAATCAAGTGATATTAACCAACTGCAGACTTTGTGTTTTGAAGAGGGAAGTGAGCGTAGGTGTTTTACAGACAGAAGCTGAAAAAAAAAGTGGTGCAACACATCCTTTTGGAAACAAAGGGGAAGAATAAGCTTTAAAATTGGATTATTCTTGCCTGGGAAACCAAATTTAGAGTTAAACTCACAAGTACCACCCACTTAACAGACACAAACTAATAAGCTAGCAGGCCCGATGTTATCGACAATTATTAGCTTATGGCCGCTATATTGGTCATGCTGATAAGTAACAAACTGCAGTTCAGACATGCCAAGATATGATTTGAGGTACTTCAACAATAGAAACAGTGACTCCATAACACATTTTGTCCACCACAGAGCACTGGAGCGTTTATTTTTCAACCTTAAAATATGCCACACATCAAAGTCACACTGTTTTAATATAGAAATTTAAGGGATACAAAACTAAAATGTTTGATTAAGGGTGTAGGGGAGAGCGGGGTGAGTTGAGACACATGGGGGGTCAGTGACATTTTATCATGCAAACTCAAACGCCAGTTCCCAACATTCAATTGCATTTAGATAGTGAAACATTGCAGCTATGTCTCCTAGTCATTTCATATCAATACCACCTGATGTATGGACTTCCCATTTTTGTACCTTTCCCACTACTCTCTCCAAATCCACAAGAGGAGTTGAAGCCTGACATGATGGTTTCTGGTCTAAAATGCATAATGTCACATCATTTCAGTGATGCATAAACATGTAAAATTACAGCAAAATAGCTGGCTCAACTTCCCCCAGGTCTTTTGGCCCAAATTACCCCATCCACGCCATTTTAACAAAATTGTGTCATCCAACAGTTTAAGAGTAATGTCTTGCTAACCGTATAGCCTCATATTGTTCAAACCTATCTGTAATTGTTCAGGCACAAGAATCAGGACTCTTGATCACTTTATGATCTTTAATGTGCTTATCAAATATTCCACGGGCCTCTCTACACCACAGGGGGAGTAAAACGATTACGTCTTCAAAAATGTGTATTCATATGACCAATTTTGTATTTGGTTGCCGAGAAACAAGGGGTCAACTCAACTTCCCAAATCACCCCGCTCTACCCTATTTGTAGAGCGCCTTTCTAGTCTTCTGACCACTCAAAGCACTTTACACTACATTTCACATTCACCCCATTCACACACTGATAGCAGAGGCTACCTTTCAAGTTGCCAAGTGCACATCAGAGACAAAGGAAAATGAATACTTTTTCGGAGTGTTCAATTTCCTTACCAAGGACACTTCAACATGCAGACAAGAAGAGCTGGGGGTCGAACCAACAACCTTCTGTAGAGCCAAATTATACTGACGGCGTAGGCTATGTGCCATCGTGAGCCTTTGTACTTGTGTGTTGGTGTCTGCGTCGCTTTAAAATGCAGAAATGTGAGAAGGTCTCAGAGGAGACAGTATTTTCGACCCTTGAACCGGTTGAGGCAGAAGAAGGACAAGACGGAAAAGCATAGGAGGAAATGCGATGCTACAAAGCTGACCAATCACAGTTCTTGCGGTCTGCATCACCGCGATGTGTAGTTACATTTTTGGAGAGGTGCACGTCAGACTATGGTGTAGTGTAAACGGCTAAAATTGGCCTTTATTAGTGGACCACACGCTCTAACTCGTGAGCCACACCCGCCCCGCCCTATTATGTCTATATGTAATATATGTATATATGTAATAAGTGTTCATGGAAAAATTATGCAGCCACAACTATCTGTAAGTCAAAATACAGTTAAACAGCAGCTAATACAGGTGCACCTGATCCTTATTGAACTGTAACAATGCCACTGCCATTTTTTGGAATACCTCTATGGTCTGGTAGGTTTTAAATATCAGTGGATATTCTTGATTCTTTCCAAAACTGTGTCAAAAAATCAAGTTGGTCAGGCTACATTCACAAGTCAAAGTCAGGTTCCAGTTATCTATAGATGTTTTTTAGGTTATGACTGATAAGTAGTGGTGGGAATCTTTGGGCACCTCACGATTTGATTACGATTCAGAGGGCTGTGGTTCCATTATAAAACGATTATCGATGCATCTCGATGCATCATTTTTTCTATAGAGGATCCCTGGATAATTACTAAGCATTTAATTTGAGCATTAAAATCCTAAAGAAACATCATCTAATTAGCTTAAAAAGACTAGTTTGCATCCCTAATTTACTCATTTCTTTTATAACCAGTTGTCAGACTCCTCTGAAAACTGAAAAATAATTATCAGGATGTACAGTATGTGTACAGGACAGAGCTGTACACCAGTTTAGTCTAAGCTTGTACTAGATGTTCTCAACCCTTGACTACTAGGTTAGTTAGTAATGACATACAGCTGATAATTAATATTACTTTGTTACTAATTTAGCTAATGTTTCATAAATAAATAAATAAATATTTTTAGCGCCTTTCACAGGACCCAATGACGCTTTACATATAGTTACAGTGACAGAACAAAAAGTCATTCGGGATTGAATGCCTTGGTAAAGACGTGGGTTTTTAGTAGATTTTTGAAAGTGTCCAGACAGGGGAGCATTTCGGATCTCTATGAGTTCCAGGCTCTGTCCCCTAAAGTCCGGAGTCTGGTATAAGCAGGCCCTTGTACAGAGGAGATGTTAGCTAGCGCTAACAGCCTTCACTTTTCCAGCCGTTGGGGAAACTACAGACTTTTATTAACGAACACACTGTGACCTACGCTGCACGTTTACTACCAGACTGAAACTTATATATTTCTCCACTATCTTCCAGCGGTGGTTTGCCAAATATAGGTGGAACACTGCTGGTCTCTCTGTTGTGTGTGCTCCAAATCCGGTCCGTACGTTATCAATTAACAGTCAAATAATCATTTTTTTTTAGACATTTGTTAATCGATTCATAATCTTCCACGTCCGCATCGCGATGCATCTAAGAATCGATTATTTCTCCCACCCCTATAAATAAGTAACAATACCAATACACATACATACTACAAGAAAAACATTCACAACAATTACTTGCTCAGAACAAACAGCCTGCAACAGTTACACACAAAGCAGCTCTATTGGAGAAGTTGGGAGTTTTGGGGCTTGCTTAAGACATGAAGTCAGATTACAGCGCAAGATCGGTGCATGACTGTTCACTTCCCTTCACAGGGATTCAAATCAGCAGCTCTCCTGCCACCAGACAAATGGTCGGAGAATATGGTAGTTATATTACAGTGTTTGTGTTTGAAGCTTGAGTCATGATTGAGGCTTTTATGTGTGCACTTAAGGCTGTTTTTCTCTTTTACTCTTCTGTTGTGTGAATGGGAGACTGAGGAAATATAGGCCAATGCTCCTGTTGTCAGCTTGCATCAGAAGAAGCTGTCAATTCACTCACACACCAACAGCTAGATGCAACCTATATTTCACACAAAAAGGAGACGAGAAAAGCAAAAGATCTTTTGTTAGTGATGGTCCTGTGTTATCTGAAGAAAGTTCTTCCTCTTTGAAAAGTTTGACAGTTTGCATTATCGGCCTTTAACGATCAGATCAGTCACGTCTTGAGGGTAAGAAATAGTCACTGTCAAAATATTCTACAGATAATTGCTTACGTGACAGTGACTTGCGAACATGCTTATATCTCAGAGTGATAATGAAAAGCCAAGAGGGCTTTAAAAAAAAATAAAAAAAAGGTCTCACGTATCTGTGATGTTCAGGTCACGAGTCCTGTGTGTGAAGCAAACATCAAAACACAAGTAATTTTCTGTCAGACACTGAAGCTAGCACCAGGGTAAAGCATGAGAAGTGTTTGACTAACTGAAATTAATTTAACCGTTTATGTGGCTACAATGGTGAAAAACCTATAAAAACCAAGCATTTAATCATAACTAGTTATCAAAAACTTGGCTATGCCATGATCAAGCTGTTTAAACCTGCATTACTTCTAACTAATTGTAAAGAAGTCAGTGACAAAATGACCCCACTTCCTCAGTAAACACATTCCAAATGAGTTCATGGTCTCAGTAGTTAGTTTCAAGACTTCTTCAATACAGCATGATGTTCATTTAGTAAATTATTGTCCCGTTTAGAGGAAAACAGACGTTAAAGGAGGGTATGCTCTAAGGTGCTTTCAGACCAAAAGCAAAGTGAGCGTTGGGGGCAGTGTGTTTACATAAAAAGTCAATGCAAAGACGTGTGGAGCCGCGATTTTCTGTCGGGCGATGCAAAGGGGGCGCTGCCGGGAGCAGCATTGAGGAGTCGGGATTTTATTTCAAGACCAGTCAAGACCTTTAACTTTGGGAATATCAATAAATTGCTTTTGCATTGTCTGAATAATTTGTTAACATCCTAACTTTGATTGGATGTAAAACTTTGATGGTAAGTATGGAAAAGGAATGTTCAGTAAAGATGTCGGTCTCGGTCTTGACTTGGTCTCGGTTTGGGCGGTCTTGACTACAACACTACTGACAACTACGCCGTTAACTCGCGGGAGGAGCTTGGAGTAAACTGCTTTTATTAAATTAGCTTTTTACTTTAGTTTTTGGGATTACAACGTTGTTTTATCTTCTCTCGAGCTTCTCAGCAGCTAGCTTCCCTGCACATCCGGTTCAAATGTTGTTGTTAGCGTCGGTTGGCACTCAGAGCTCTGTTGGACTACTACTTCATATTTAAATAAAAAAAACGGACAAAACTGGACATTACTTGGAGAAAAGAAAGCGAGGAAGGTGAACAACCTGGTAAGTTCAGAAAATATGTGTCTGTAACTTTATACCAGCTATCGTTGTACTTTACTTTGAACAAGTTAGCATAGCATAGCCCTGATTCAAACTCCATTCAGAAAACAAACATTTTAAAAGCTGTTGTCCTGCTGACAGACCTGAGAAAGCATGAATTCATATGTTAACAAATCTGCATCATATTGTAGTTATTTCGGCATTAGTTTGATCCATTTATTGCTATTTAATCACAACAAAATGTTTACTTTGGGTTCATACAACTTTAGTAATGGCGACCAAGTAATATCACAATCAACGTGAATTATAGATGCACCTTGCTAACAAAGCTAGTTAGCTCCCCACTCTCGTCCAAATGTGGTCACCTCTGGTTTTAAAAAAACAAGATGGATGGCATCACGGTGGATATGTCCACTTCTTTTATACAGTCTGTGGTCATGATTCAACTAGGCAAATAGTGCATTGACATAACTTACACTCCAGTGTACAGTAGAACCTCAGGTAAACAAGAAAACCCAGCCAAATGTCATTCCCGATGGAATAAGTGCGTGTGCGTGTGTGTCGTCACTTTCAGTCTGGTATTAAGCCTCTTTTTATCCAGGGAAGGTTCACCAAATGCCAAAGCTCTTTCCCAACAACACTCAAAAACACTCAGTGACATAGTTCAACACAGGCTGGCAGTATTGTGTGCGATACTGTATATGTTTTAAGGGACAGCTAAATAGCATCATCTTCTGTTGTTTTAAAACCATCAGGCAGTCTATTGATTCGGCAAAAGTTCTACGTCTTGTTGTTGTTATCGTTATCTTGTATTTTCTGTGAATTACAAAATTTAAGGTTCTGAACCTTCTATTTTGACGGGCCCAGCAACGTGCCTCTCAAAAAACGTTGCAATCTGTGGCTTCAAATCATTTCAGGGTTACAGGAGTAGAGAGACACCTCTCCCAAGACATGGTCTTAGGAAGCAAAAAACAAGTTACACAAATAGAAATAAGAAGCACATACAGAGCTGAGACACAGTCAACACTAAAACATGTCATTTTTGGCTATGCTTGAAATCTGAACAGGCACACTCTCTATCCAGAAAAAGGATCACCACCTTCCGATCTATCTGTTAATCTATAGACTAGATAAAATGTAATCTTTACCACTGCTGTGGCTCTTAGTTGATGACTGGCTTGTTGGTCTGCGGTACCCCAGGGCCATTTAGTTCTTATATTTTGTGTCCTTTCAAAGCACACGTATTTTTAACGAGGAAGCAAGTAGAATATAACACGTGCTGTACATTGCCAACGTCTAAACAAAGATATGCAGCTTTTCCTGCTTTGGTAGACTAAAAGAGTGGCTACCTGAATGCTGTGCACAGGGCTGTACTACAGTGTGTTATACATTCATTGATGCAGACAGTGCACACACCGCCACAGAGGAGATGGCGTGTGGTTTGGCAGTGGGCACCATACTGAGCTTTTTAATTCTCTCTGTGCCACTGTTATTATTGTTATTAGTTTTCTTTAAATTCACAAAGTCTGTCGTATCTGAAAGTAGTTATAATATCAAGGAAGATTTATCATTTTACAACACAGGGTTGTATAAAAAGCTAAAGCTGTAGTTCCCTTTGAGCTACTTAATATTATCTGAAAAATGTATATACACTAGATTAGGGATGCACCGAATGTTCGGCCACCGAAATTAATAGGCCGAAAATTGCACTTTCAGTGTTCGGCCTAATACGTCAAAAGACCGAATAAATTTTACCGAACAATTACGTTGACATGTCGGCAGTGTGTCGGCAAGTATTTTAGTTTCAGAGAAAGACGCAAAAATGGTCATTTGCATACACTGTTCTGCTGAATTGTCCACTCCATCTGTCGCTGACTTCTTAGAAAAGGCAACAAAGGGTCTGACCCCAATATAACCCCGATATTACAATTTTGGTATGTTTATAATCATTTTGCTCCCCAGCTGATAAAAATGCATCCGGTTCCTGTTTCATTTTGCCTTCTTCAAACATTTGATTGAAATCTTGCACGACAGCTGGATAAAAACACAGCTACTGCCTCTCTTTTTCTGCGCGCCATCTTTTCCAGTTCACATCTTGCACTTCTCCATCACGTTACCACCCTCCACCCCTCCCTCTTCTGCTTTACACCTATGTCATCACTTCCTCATTAATGCATCACCTCATCTTCTCCTTTTCTTTCAGACTCCATCTTTTCTCCGAGTGTCATTTGTGCGTCTCTTCCCCGTTGCCGCCCCCCCCCGTTGGCCCTTAGAAGTTTTAGCCTAATACATACCGATCATTAATTTCCACACTCAATTTCAACAATGCACTGAAACCTTCTCCTAAAAGCCTGTATCAAATACAAGATAGCCACTGCTCACCTAATTGAAAAACAGTGAGGTTAAATTTGCTACATCATGTAGGTACAGCCTGGAGGTTACACACACATCCTCTTCAGCTCCTCTCTGCTCAGATATTAAATCTCCAAGTGGTCTTTCGGGAATTTGACCACAACTCCTGTCTGCGGTTATCAATATTGCTCTCACAGGGGTATAGATGCTTTGACAAACACAAGGCCAAGTTCTTATTTTACTCAGAGGCTAAACATTGCTCAGCAACATTGCTCAATAAGTTGCCCGGTGTATCATCAGCTTAAGATGAAACATTTCCTGGTTGCAGCTTCTAAAATGTGATGATTTTCTTGCTTTTTGTTGTTTCAAATCATTGCAACCTTGCTAACTGATGCAAATGAAGCTTCACACAGCAAAACGAACAATGAGAAAAACGTCAGTCAGGGATTGTTGATTGTGAGAGTGTGCCATTCCCCATTCATTGAGATCAGGTTACTAACACACACACACTTGGCCATTCCAGAAAATAAATAAATGGTCTTGTAACCTCAATGCTGCGACTGACACAGTAAACACAGCTGCCACACACATGCATGCAGGCCAGGAAACATCTCAGCACTAACTTTCACTACTGTAGTTTAAAACAAGAATGCTTCAGATGATTTTTGAAAACTTACTGTTTCCCCTTTTTTTGTTAGAGCAAGAACTTTCCTAGCCTGGATCCAGACATCTGAATCAACTCAAACACTCAAATAGCCCTGGTGTTGTTGCTCATTAATGGCCGTTTACCCAGTTGGAAAAACAACTGAGCCAATCAGAGCTTTATATGAGATTAGGAACAGGAATGTCTACTTCCTGCGCCACAGCCCAAAAATGGCAACATGGACGGATGAGATAAAAGCACCTGTGCAGATTGCAATAAGTCAACTTACAGAAATAAATAGTCATGAACGTTAACTGCTACGACAGCTTCTGTGTTGACAGAACATGATGTCGACAAGAAGGATATTACTTTTCTAAGAATCTCCACCCTTTTCCAAAAGAGCTGTGGTGTGTGGTTTGTTAGGGTGTAAAAAAAACACCCCACATGATAAAGGGGAGCCAAAGGTGCTGAGTAATTTGGCTTTTATTCGTCTCTCAATCATCCAAGACTGTGTTAAAGGAACCTGCTGTTTAGTAATCAGCTGACAACATCTTTAAAAGCGAAACTGCGAGTCAAGCAACCTTTCCCTTGGTACTTATTAGGAGAACCGTGCTATCACTTCATAGTCAGCAGCACATGTCCATACTTGGATAGCCGAGCATAACAAAATAAAACTGACGGCCATCAAATAATGCAGAAATTAAATCAAGTCGTCATGAAGATATCGTTTGGCGCTAAGTAGAGCCTGACCGTTAAATCAGAGTGCAGATATGAGCTAATTGCAGACAAATCGGTACCAGTGTTTCAAAAAAGGTTTATTTTTAAACTGCATTATTTCACTTTAAAAGAGGATTAAAAAAATTTAAATATATAGGTCGATATATAAGATTTTAAAATCCTCAAATATCAAAATCGGTTTTTTTTAGGTCTTAAAAATCCCATTTTGGCCAGGCTCTAGCACAAAGGATACCTCTAAACAGGTTAGACAACATACACCTGTCCTCATCCTGCTTCCCCATCCGTCTCTACATCTTGGCACAGAGATGTTGTGATGCAAAAAGGCCAATCCAATTCATTAGCTAATGGCCAATCAGCTCCCTGTCAGCGTTCGTGCATTAGCTTTCTCAATGGACGTAGACAAACAGTGCAGGAGAAAACATTAAAGTACTGACCTGGACTCTGCTACACTGGGCAGACTGTGTGTGCACTGCTGCACACTACACAGAATACATTTTATAATGAATTGTTAAAGTTTTAATCTGTAAATGGTTGGTATATTTTAGAGCTGAAACAATTAGTTAGCCTAACTGATAGAAAATGAATTGCTAATGATGACTTAAACTAATCATTTAACTCATGTGTGAAGCAAAAGAAATCTGTTTATATCATTGTGAATTCAAAATATTTTGTCAGACAAAACAAGCAGTTTAAAGAAGCCAACTAGGGCTCTGAGAAATTGTATATTTTTTAGACTCAATGAATATTCGATTAATCAGAGGAAATATTTAACAGATAAATCAGTAATAAAAAGAATGGTTAGTTACAGACCTAGCATGTTTATAGGATAAATTACTAAAGCTATTAAATAATAGAATAGTTTAGTCAAAATAAATCACACAATTAACAACTGAAAATGTAGTATTATTTTTGCCTATCCTATAATAATCAATGAGTACAGTTTATAGCCTAAACGGTTTTCTAATTTTAATAACTGATTAATCAACCAACAAATTCAGCAGTACTGTGTAGCTCTAGTCTTCTCATCACGTCAGCTGATCAATCACAGTCCAAGAAAAATAGAAGTTCACGTATATTTTACACAATCGAGTCTAGTTAAGGAACTTAAATATTTATTTAAAATGCACAAATTAAAACACATTTGGAAGAGGCCATTTCAATGAGGTTGTCACATTAAATACCCCAAACAGCTGGGAAGACCTAGACAGCGAAAATGAATGGGAAAAACATCATCTCTTATCTCCAGAGCAACAGGTACCCTGGGGCAAGGCTGGTAGACCTGCTCAGCATTTAACAGTAAGAGACTGTGGTTGTACAAGTCAGCTCAGGTGTCACTGTGAAGCCAGAACTGCTATAAATACGGTCAAACTGCGTCTTAATTAACAAGTTTGCTGTGAAACTCTCACATTACAGACTCTCTCATCACGTTATTTATTCGTTACTAGGTCACTGAGGAACATTGCACTTAATACGGGGGAAACATTGCACAGCCGTGATCCGCCAGAACACATCTATGTCGAATGAAAGCTCAGAGAGAGAGAGGGAGTCAGAGTGATGAAGATGGAAGGACAGACATAGACCGAGGGGAGACGGCTGGGTCAGGGAAACGGAGAGTGAGAAGTCGCAGGAGAAGGGAAAGTGAAAGAAGGTGAATATTTGACAGCACCATGTGACTTGCAATCACAGGACTGTTGAAGTGTCTAGAGGACACGCTCATGACAAGACTCGTGACCAGAGGCTATCACAATCATTCATTCAAAAGGGAAACTTTGTTTGTGGCGATACACACCTGTAGATGGTAAATTAATGAGGTAGCTTTACCATTCTGAAAACACCGTTTTTCTTGTGTCTCTGCATGCAGTTTGAGGTGAGATTTGTCTAGTTTAGTTCACCTGGATGTCAATAAGATCAGTTAGCAGCTGTAAAGGAGGGAGATATTTTTAAAGTCACTAACTTAATTTTAAAATAAAAGAAATATGATTATATGTACTTTAAATCCACTTCCCGTTTTTGTAAGCGGCTTTTCAGAAATGTTATAACTGTCACTAACTAGCCTAAACAGTTAACTACACTATTTTAGAAACAACCTAATAAACTAGTAACATTAACCTGACTCTTTGATTTCTTTCACCACACGACCAGGTGTAGCCTACATAATTAACAACACAGTCAGATAACAATTCAACCACTAAAATATATTACATTTACAAAGATTTAAAGTCTAATGATTTAGATGTGAGTCAGGACCCATCGCACTTTAAAACACCGTCCCCGCAAAAAAAATACAATACTAAGGCAAATATCCTTGAAAGTAAAAACCGACTTGGCAATAAACCGGTTTCTGATATTCCCTGTGGATTAAACCGTTCAAAAATGCTGCCACGCCTCAATAAGTGCAGTCAAAACAGGTATTTTGCATTTGGACAACAGACTGAAACACTTGCTGACACACTTATTTGTCCAGAAATGAAACGTTCAGGTAACAGAAAACAGTGCAACGGCAGTGTTCACCCTGCTGTCAGCCTGCTGTCGAATATAACTCTTCCGATTCTAATGTCTGAGAGTGAATACCAACCCTGTCATCCTAAATGAGGATACAAATATCAATACCAAATACCAGTGAGCCAAAGGAGGAATCCCAGCTGGGGGATAATTTTAGGTTTTCAAGGGTCACAGCAGAGACACTCTGTCAGGAAACACTGGACCACAGCTAATCCAAGTAATGCGAGTGCAGAATCGGCACAATAAATTAGGTACATGATATTTTAAAAAACAAGCAACAAAAATAAGTTGCTATTTTGTAGGATTTACACTTTTTTTTTTTAAATGTACATCCCAATATATACAGTTGCTAACAAACTAATAATGGACCATTCTGGATGTACATGGGCTTATAAACTATTTTCTCTTCAAGTTTGTGAAAGTGGTCTTTCGTAAAGCTGAAATTATTAAATCGATGAATCTAATAGCTGATGAAGTACAAAGTGTGTAAATGGCAAAGTAGATTTAATTAAAAACGGCTAGCTTCCAGTTGAGATTAGGGTATAGCTCCAAGGATTTTTTTATTTATTTCAGAGACGATACATCTGCCTCACAAATTTTGTACATCTAGGTGAAACGTACGATCGGAGCGGCTTGCTGAAATTTTTATGGCGCTATAAAGCTCCCTTTACAAAAACAATAGGTTCCTTGCAGAGAAAATTTATCACCAACTCTTTTGGTAATTGATTAATTGTTTGAGTGATTAACAAGCAACAACTTTCTCTGGTTCCAGCTTCTCAAATGTGACGTTTTGCTGCTTTTCTATATTTTATGTCACTGCAAAATAAGTATTTCACAAAACAAGACATCTGAAGACATCACAGACTAATATGATTAACAAATTAATTGATTTCCAGATGAATCAATAACAAAACATTGTTAGTTGCAAGCACTAGTTCATATAATAAATTACCAGCGGACTGAAGCACATATAGTTCCCAGTGTAGCTGCAGTGTGTCAGCCGTGATAATCTCCCACTATGACCTACTATTATTATCCAGGTGTAACCTGATTTGGCATGACTGGCTTTTATATGAGTCACTGATGACCACTGATGACCACATACTGACGACATCATCCACCATCCCTTGTTCCCCTCAACCAGAAAAGTAATGCGATTTGGTAAAACGTTTCCTGGACATGTACTGTTACAACTAAAGCTGACTCATATGACATTTTTAAGAGATAACTTGCCGGAAAAGGACTGCTCCCTGAAGTTAACACGATTAATGCATCATTTAAGCACTTAATGAATGACAACATCATGCATAAAACAGATGATAAGTTGTCACGCTTCTGAATTTAGTGTGGCCTAAAGCTGAACTATGATGGCTATATAAATCCTAAAAAGGCATGTACAGTATCTGGACACATTGTAAGATTGTGACAATTGAGTAAAGGTGCACCACTGTATACATTTTCTAGTGATGTCAGTATCCAGCATATTTAATAAAGTATTACAAATAACAAATATACAAATCCAAGGATAAACAGATTATTTGATGTTATTACATTCACCAGTACAATTTATGGAATTGCACAGAATCTGCACTTCCATAAATTGTGCAGCTGGTGCTACGTACTGATCAGAGCATTTAATAATTAGTCATACATGTAATTTGTAGTAGCAGAAACTATTTCACAAATAGTCTGTGCAAAAATACCTTGACAACAGTAAAGATCAACAGCAATTGTGTTTATTCATGCAAATGTATTAATTGTCTTCACTAACTATAAAGATACAGCAGGAGATTTTCTTCACAGAAGGTTTTCATTGCAGAACACTTATCTTAATCAAAGTGCTGGTGAGTATCTAAAAATAGACAGACTGTTTTCAGTTGCACAATGACTGTCCTGTATCAGCTCTTTTACTGATATAGACTAATACTTGTTTGTTTTAATGCTATTAAGTGACACGCTCCCAGAAGAAATCATCAAAAAAAAACAAGACAAACTGATTAACAGAAATACAACTACCACACAAATACAGTGCATTTTAGCAACTTCACCAAAATCTGTAAACAATCAACTTGACATCATAATAGAGGAAAGATTTATATTTCAATCATTTCTGTCTAGTGACAAACATTGAATCTGGGTGTAGGTTATCACTTAACAAGACTTTGATGGTCTGTGGGTGAAAAAGTGAAGGAATTTATGTATTGCCTGCTCAGGAAAAAAAAACTATCAGCATGGCTTATAGTGGAGAACTGGGCTCCAGCATGCTATCTGATTTAAAAGATTACAAATGCAGTTAATGATCATAGACCCCAAAGTGGCAGACCACAGCCAAAAATATAATTTCTAACTATCTTCTGCCATAAACACTGCATGCAGTCTCCCACACCCACCAATCCCAGCTGTCACTCCATCTACACATCACAAGAGGACAGAAAGAGGCAGCAGCTCTTCTCCAGCTATTTTAGATCCGCTAGTAAGCAAGTAATAAAAAAGCAATACAATGGAAATAATTGAAACTACTTACATATTCTTAAATAACCTGGCTGTTAATCAACCTGAAAGGGGAAGTTGCACCTGTCTCTCTAACTTTTACACTGACAGGCTCGATCAAAAACACACTGACCCCCCTCACTTGCCTACAGACTACAAATCCGGTGGCGTCTCCTCACTGTTTCACTCAACACTGACTTTCAATCAAGTCACGTTTTAAACCAACAATAATCGATATGCCGCCCCGGGATCTGGATCCAACTTCTCCTGGACTGTCAACCCTTTACCGGAGGGGGGCTCTCAGGTCGTGACTGGCAACAGAACTAGAAAATACCGGTCGGCTCGGGAATCAAACCTTGGTTAAAGCGGATAATCTCCGGGCACTGCATCAAAGGAACACACACACACACACACACACACACACACACACACACACACACACACACACACACACACACACACACACACGATCCATGTTTGTTAGCCCGACTGTTAGCCTAGCCTGCACTGAGCGATATGACTGGTTTGAATAAGCCAGGTAGCATTTAGCTCGCTAACTAATCCAAGGGCAGCAAAGCTGACTAATGTTAGCCCGCTAGCTAACTGTGAGCATTGCTTACCTTGTTCTCAGTGTGGCTCCTGCTTTTTTTTTTTTAAGTGACGCGTAGCTCGATTTTTATAATACTCGCATCCCAGTTCAGCTTCGCTCTCCGCCGCTAAACCATTCAAACAGCCGGTAGTACAGCCACTGAGCTAACGGCTACAGCGGGAGTCAATCCGTGTGAAGCGGTCGCGCAGAAACACTCACACTCCCCCTCCGCTCGTCCCCGGTGGTACTCGGGTGGCGACGGAAAGTGTTGCCCTGACCACGCCCCGAACTCATTTCATTGGTCGCAGGTCCTACGCGAGTCTTACCTCTGAAATGTTAGGATAATGTTAGGATATTACCTCTCATCGTAACCCACAAAATTTTTTAATTACAAACAAAGTTAAAGAAATATCATTTAAAATTCTTCACCATTGTTACCCCTGTAACGAGATTATCTCGAAATTTATCCCTACTGTAGACGAAAAATGCTCCTTCTGCTCTCTGGAAACAGAAACGTTGGACCATTTATTCTATAGCTGTTCATACAGCTCTTCTCTGTGGAATGATATACAAATGCTTCATTAATGGACACTTTGGCTCAAACGTAAAAATATCCAATTTTGACATTTTATTTTTATCCTCTGTACAATACATAGTCAATCTATTAATCTTGCTTGGAAAATTCTTTATTCATAAATCAAAATTTATGAAGAGCAAACCTCTTTTCAATGTTTTTTAATTTGACTTAAAAAATTATATAGTCTGTATTTCTGGACTAAAGAGTAAATCAGCATCAAAATGTTTACAACATTTATCTAATATAACTTTATAATTAATTTAACTGATATCTATTGTTTGACACTCTGGCTGTATACTTTATTTTTGTTTTATAATTGTTTTTTTCACTAACATTTAATATAATAAATAATGTTAGGATATCACATCTGATAATGTAAGGATATTACAGCTAATGTCGATAAAGTTTCATCCTTGATCTAAGCCTGAACTTGTAGCACAATTTCATACATTCTCCTGCCAATGAACAATTATTAAAATATCTAATAATGAATAATAATACTAATAATACTTCTACTTCTACTACTACTACTACTACTAATAATAATAATATCACAGTCATTTTATATATACAACAACAATTATTAGTTTTCTTTATTAGTCTGAGTTTCCACAGGTTGTCCTCAGAGAAGATAGATTTTGTCCCTGCGGTTGTCTTTCTCCACCCGTTTTACAGCATGCCCCGCCCTACTGTGCTATGATTGGCATTTGGTGCTTCTGTACGTCCTTGTGATTGGATGCTAACTGTGAGAGAAGCGCAGAGGCGTTCCAATCATAGCACAGTAGGGAGGGGCATGAAGAAAAACGGGTGGGAAATAAAAAAATTACGCGTCGTGCGCACAGGAAATCAACACGGAAGTGAGCCTCGTTAGTAGCAAGCCACGCACAGAAGAAAAACTTGATAACTGAACTTCAGGTATTTGAGTATGATTCATTTTGTAAACGTCAGTTTTATATTAAGTTGTTTAAATGGCACGCCTCTACAAAGTTGGCTGTTATTTCTTGTTTTTAAGCTTGTAGGATAATACGTTGTAAGATTTTGGCCATGTCATGGGCTAACATTAGCATTAGCATTCACAACTAACATGACACAGCCAGAACTCCGCACAGAAAACGATAGCTAGCTGGCTAACCGCTACTTTTGTTAGCTTCCCTTTGAAAAGTATTTTTGTGAGACAAACGAACTTTTCCACACTTGTGAAACTTTTGGATCAGACCGCAACTGTATTGAGACGGTTAGACATCACTTTTACAGTGTTAATCTATATGAAATAGCCGTAAGAATCAAAAAGATGAACAACTCGTCTCGTAACTTTTAAGCTCTTTGTTTATCAAATATGATTGTCAGGGTTAGTAATCGGAACAGTAGGGCAGAAAAAGTGTTAAGTTATTTTAGATTAAAAATGAAAGTAGCCTAGTAGTAACTAGTATTAAGAATTGTAATTAGTAACGATGTAGGAGCTAAAAGTATCAAAATTAGTAGGTAAAAATGAAATGTACTTGATATTTATTAATTTGTCATGTTGTAACGTTACGTTTAGATGCATAAGAAATTTGTCTTGGATTTTGTTGGTTTGTCTAAGACTCCCACATACAAAAGTAATTTATAAAAGTGGTGCACTAAACATTCCAACTTACTATTTTTTTTTTTTTTTTTACCTGTCCTGCCCAGCACCCTGGTATAGAGTATGATGAGCTGGTTACCATATTGTGCCAGACAGATTTTAGAAAAAAAACAACAAACAATAAAAAAAATAATAATGGTAAATGACAACCAGCCGAACAGCAGCAATAAACAGCTGACATGGTATGACAACTAAGAGAAAAATGAAAACAAGAAACAGTCAAGCACACTAAATAAGCAACACAGCACAGCCACTAGAGCTGGAATGATAACAATTAATTTAAATAAGTAACTGAAAGAAAAGCATCAGGAATAATTCTATCAGGGACAACCTAAATTTGTTTGTGTCTGTGTGTGCGCATAAGACGTTCCAACTTACTTTAACTTCGTTTTCTAGTTTTGTTAGTCATGTCATTAATAATCAGCCACAGTAAAATGGTTCTTGTAAAAACACAACTTTTGTCTTTCTTCTTTTCCTCCAGTATTCAGCCTGCTTTACAAAGAGATCTAAAGATGTCATCAGGTGCTCTCTTTCCGAGTTTGGTCAGCGGATCTAGGGGAAGCTCTAGCAAGTACCTGGTGGAGTTTCGTGCTGGTAAAATGACCTTGAAGGGGAATGTAGTGACACCAGACAAACGCAAGGGCACAGTGTACATCCAGCAGTCGGACGACTCCCTGATTCACTTCTGCTGGAAGGACAGGACGACTGGGAATGTTGATGATGTGAGTAACTTTAAACTCAATAATGCTAGAGGGAGTTTGTCTGACCTTGTTAAAACTCAGTGTGACAGAAGATGTTACTATCCTCAGACATATTTTACATTCATCAAATACCTCAAAGAATACAAGGGCACTGGCAGCACTCCATGGAAGAAAATACTTTTGCTTTTTCATATTCATTCTGTATTTGTACACACAAGCATTTTTTCATACAAACAATTCTAACACATTGACTCCTAATTTAGCTGACATTCTGCCAAGCAAGCACTCTGACAGTGTCTTTATTTCAGAGCTGCAGTGACGCTGCTGCCTGGTTTTCCCTTTTGTAATTGGTTGATGATGATTTGTTGTGGCAGAGAAACCTCAGTGTGTTTTTCTCTCCCCCCTCTCTCTCTCTCTCTCTCTCTCTCTCTCTCTCTCTCTCTCTCTCTCTCTCTCTGACATTGTGCCTTTCCTGTTCCAGGACCTGATCATTTTCCCTGATGATTGTGAATTCAAGAGGGTGAGCCAGTGCACCACTGGACGTGTCTATGTGCTGAAGTTCAAGGCTGGATCCAAGAGACTGTTCTTCTGGATGCAGGTGAGAGGAAGAAAAAGAGTCTCTCTTTGTGAACGCAAGACATCTGTGTCCATTTATGTGCAGGCAGATGGATGTTCAATAGATGGAAACTGAAGTGGGAGGCAGTATGAGTGATGAGTAGAGAAGAAGAGAGATTATTACAGTCATGCTACCAGGGTGTGCATGGCTGTAATCAGTGTATTTGTCAGACAGTCACACATTTAATATTTATTCCCGTCAGTAGTTTTTCCATTCATCTGCTCCATTGTGGAGGGATATTTTTTAAATCAAAGAAACAAGGTTATATCATCATGTGAATATTTTTTAACTTAAAAATGTATTTTTTTTTAACCGGTCAAAACAGTTGATACACATTTTGTCTATCTATTGGTTTTCTGCAATGAGTTATGTGTGTAATTAGGTTGTTCTACAGAGACAAAAGCACAATTGGCTTACATTTATAGTGGGCATTTTTTTTTTATCTCTTCGTCCTGCGTGACCACATAGATGGATCTGAAAGAATTGAGTCTGTTAATTTGGTCTGAAGGAATTCTTGTCTGCCTCATTTCCACCAGGAGCCAAAGACTGAGAAGGATGAAGAGCACTGTCGTAAGGTGAATGAGTACCTGAACAACCCTCCCATTCCTGGAACGGCAGGCAGCGGAGGAGGCAGTGGCCACGAACTCTCCGCACTCGGAGGAGAGGGAGGCCTGCAAAACCTGCTGGGAAATATGAGCCACAACCAGCTGATGCAGCTGATCGGACCAACAGGACTGGGAGGATTGGGTGAGCAGCACAAGATACTTCTTTGACATGTGTATATATCTTAACAATCAACTCAGAGGAGACTCATTAATGTGCTGAGAGAAGAGACGTCTTCCAGGAAATAGGCAAGGCAAGTTTATTTGTATAGCACATTTTAACAACAAGGTAATTCAAAGTGCTTTACATAAAAGCAACAGGCAAATATAAAAAAGTTTAAAAGCAACATAAAATATAATAAAAGTTCAAGTGTTACAATCAGGGTTAAAAGAGTTAAATAGAAAATAAAAACAGGCTGAGGGGTTGAGCAAATAATTGAGTCAGCCTTAATGCTGTTGAGTTTGTTCGCTTTATTTTTCGAGTTTCATCATATAAAATCTAAGTAAATTGTCTGTTTTTTTTAGAACACATACAATTATGATATTTAAGTGTCAAACTATATATTTTTATTCCAAAATGTCCTGTATTAATTAGAACAATATGGCATCATAGTTTCTTATTTGGAAGTAGTGTTAACATGTAATTTTAACAGATGTTTTTCCTTGTACTGTCGTTCTCACATGCTCGGCCAGGATTCTTCCAAAAAGAGTCTGAGATAAATTTGGACCCTTTTTGATTTGTTTGTGTTTGTTTAAGGAGGTCTGGGAGCCCTAGCAGGACCTGGACTTGCCAACTTGCTTGGCAGCGGAGGACCAGCTACCAGCAGCTCCTCATCTAGGTGAACCAGAACACCACACACACTGCAACACTTGTCATTACAGATGTAGAACAGAGTATATGTAAAAATATGATAAATTAATACTGAAAATGATACCTCCTTTGTCCCTTCCGTTTGCTCCTCCTGCTCCTTCTCAGCTCTCGTA
>NC_060157.1:4069102-4072754 GCF_021292245.1 Micropterus dolomieu
AAGGATGAAGAGCACTGTCGTAAGGTGAATGAGTACCTGAACAACCCTCCCATTCCTGGAACGGCAGGCAGCGGAGGAGGCAGTGGCCACGAACTCTCCGCACTCGGAGGAGAGGGAGGCCTGCAAAACCTGCTGGGAAATATGAGCCACAACCAGCTGATGCAGCTGATCGGACCAACAGGACTGGGAGGATTGGGTGAGCAGCACAAGATACTTCTTTGACATGTGTATATATCTTAACAATCAACTCAGAGGAGACTCATTAATGTGCTGAGAGAAGAGACGTCTTCCAGGAAATAGGCAAGGCAAGTTTATTTGTATAGCACATTTTAACAACAAGGTAATTCAAAGTGCTTTACATAAAAGCAACAGGCAAATATAAAAAAGTTTAAAAGCAACATAAAATATAATAAAAGTTCAAGTGTTACAATCAGGGTTAAAAGAGTTAAATAGAAAATAAAAACAGGCTGAGGGGTTGAGCAAATAATTGAGTTATAATTATTCTGAAAACAGAATAAACAGAAGTACACTTAATCCACTCTCTCTAGCTAGTCTGTACTTGGGTCCACAGCAATCTTTGGGTTCACTGAAACTCCAAAACCCACGGACACTACAGAGAAAGCAGGACATGTCTGTCAGCAGGCCACTTTGATCCAGTTATACTCTGGACCCACCTGCGCGTTTACAGGTGGCAGGAGGTTCCTGCAAATCACTCAGGCGCGAGATTTAAGACCACTTCCTTCACTCTGTTCAATCTCACTCCCATAATCCCCCAACTCAGTTACCTACTCATTTCTCACTGTGCAAATATGTAATTAAAAGCAATGATAAAAAGCTAAAAAAAAAAAAAAGAAGACAGGAAAAGTTACAGTCCAGTGTAATTTATCAATAAAAAGAAAAATCTTAAATATTTAGTTAAAAGCAATGGTAAAAAGAAAAGTCTTCAGTCTTAATTTAAAAGAACTGGCAGTTTCAGCAGACCTGCAGTTATCTGGGAGTTTATTCCAAATATACGGAGCATAATAAGAACATAAATAACCCTCAAAAACAACACACTGCCATCTCACGATTTCTTTTGTCAAACCGTGCACCCTCTCTGCGATCTTTTTTATTTTTTTAGCCGTTGCAGCAGTTGTAAAGCCAAATTGCATGTTAAAAAGTCAAAGACATTTAGTTGCAAATGGCTTGCTGTATAAAAAGACCTGGGGGATGTAAATAAGACACAAGCTACAGTAAGGGTCCCTCATTCTAACTCTTACTGAGGCAGTAGTCCTAAGAGTAGACCATCAGCCTTAATGCTGTTGAGTTTGTTCGCTTTATTTTTCGAGTTTCATCATATAAAATCTAAGTAAATTGTCTGTTTTTTTTAGAACACATACAATTATGATATTTAAGTGTCAAACTATATATTTTTATTCCAAAATGTCCTGTATTAATTAGAACAATATGGCATCATAGTTTCTTATTTGGAAGTAGTGTTAACATGTAATTTTAACAGATGTTTTTCCTTGTACTGTCGTTCTCACATGCTCGGCCAGGATTCTTCCAAAAAGAGTCTGAGATAAATTTGGACCCTTTTTGATTTGTTTGTGTTTGTTTAAGGAGGTCTGGGAGCCCTAGCAGGACCTGGACTTGCCAACTTGCTTGGCAGCGGAGGACCAGCTACCAGCAGCTCCTCATCTAGGTGAACCAGAACACCACACACACTGCAACACTTGTCATTACAGATGTAGAACAGAGTATATGTAAAAATATGATAAATTAATACTGAAAATGATACCTCCTTTGTCCCTTCCGTTTGCTCCTCCTGCTCCTTCTCAGCTCTCGTAGTCAATCAGCAGCAGCCACTACTGCATCAGGTGGAGCCCCCAGATTGAGCTCCTCCCAGGCCCCCACCACCCCTGTGACTCCCGCTGCCTCAGCTGTCTCCCCTACTACTGTTGCTCCCTCCACACCAGGTACATGAAGTACAATGTTGTCAATATGCAGCAGTCACCTGCTAATTAATTAATTCACTGTTTTTATTAGACTAGATATCTTTACAGTCATGGTAATCAGATTTTAGCTACACTTAGGTGACACCTTAAAAGTGCTTACACCTTGCAAGACGCGCTAAGCACATAGTCCAGGTGGTATTAATACATTTAATGCGGTTTTTGGTGTTTGATTATATTTAATAAAAATAGATGTGAAGACGAGTCGGCTGATTCATCAAAATGCCTTACAAGAGATGCACCGTGCGATCGGCTGGGGACCGGAATATGCTGGTTTTCAGCATAATTGGCCGTGACTGGGGCAGAGCAGTGACAAATATCAGATTGTCTGCCGGTCACATTGAACATTACACTGCAGTGCTGCACAGCGTTTCAAGTCATGCGTACAGCGGCACAGATAGTAACCAGCTATTTACACAACCCCACACGGCCAAAACATGTATGAATGAAGAAGACACCCAACGCCACAACTTTTCAATGTAGAAAAGTTACACAAATGTTTGTGTCTGCTGTCAATTATAATTGTTAGAAAGAAATCAGAATCGGCAGGTCAGACCTTTCAGAAAATTGTAATCGGCGCACTTAAAACTGTTACTTATTGTAATCTTTAGAGCATTCTGTCTGTTTTGGTTATTTACCATTAATAGTAAGTCAATAAAAAGATGTCTGTTACTTTGATTTCCTGCAGATTGATAGGTTTCTTCATGCTGTATTGATGAATGAATCTGGTGGAAATCTGATTGCCTTCACTGAATTTTCACTTTAAATTATGAATGCCTGTCTGGTACACACATCGTATGTACAGACTATAAATGATAACGTATTGACATCTACAAAGCAGCACATGACCAAAGAAGCCAAAACGCCAGCGAGAACGCCAGATGTTGGATGTGTAAATTTAACCATAAATCCAATCATTTCAGGTTTTAACAACCCTTGACCTCTTCAACCCCCTTCAATCAATCAAACTCCCTTTCTCTCACAGATACCGCTTAGGTTAACACTTTAAAATGATCCAGCTTCGTGTTGTGCCCCATCTCAAAAACCCTTTCAACAAGAAATGTGTCACATTTGCAATTTCATGGGGCCGTTTTTAATGAAGAGTAGAAAAGTGTTTCATTGCTAAGACAGTGTTTACACTTTGCATTGACACCTCCTTGTTTGTCTCATTTGCAGCCGCTGCTCCGACCCCAGTGGTCCCAGCCTCTGTTGGAAGCCCTACCTCCCACCAGCCCATCCAGCTCAGTGACCTTCAGAGCATCCTCGCCACCATGAACGTCCCAGCTTCAGCTGCTGCTCAGGGATCATCGAGTGAGTGGCAGAGGATTGAATGTGGGGTAGCAGTCTGATCTATGACTTCACCATTGTCTAGTCACTACAAGTCAGTCTAAATACCAGCATTAGCTAAAGACAAAGAGTAGAAAAGAAGAAAAGAATAGAGCTCATGACGTATGAATAACATGACTTCTCTACTGTTCTGCAGTGGATCTAGCGAGTGTTTGCACCCCGGAGATGATGGCTCCCATCCTGACTAACGCTGAGGTCCAGCAGAGGCTTCTGCCCTTCCTCCCCAGCGGAGAAAGTTTACTGCAGAGCGCCGACGAGATCCAGAGCACAATCAACTCACCTCAGTTCCAGCAGGTAACAGATGAACACAA
>NC_060157.1:4072854-4099370 GCF_021292245.1 Micropterus dolomieu
ACAGATAGTAACCAGCTATTTACACAACCCCACACGGCCAAAACATGTATGAATGAAGAAGACACCCAACGCCACAACTTTTCAATGTAGAAAAGTTACACAAATGTTTGTGTCTGCTGTCAATTATAATTGTTAGAAAGAAATCAGAATCGGCAGGTCAGACCTTTCAGAAAATTGTAATCGGCGCACTTAAAACTGTTACTTATTGTAATCTTTAGAGCATTCTGTCTGTTTTGGTTATTTACCATTAATAGTAAGTCAATAAAAAGATGTCTGTTACTTTGATTTCCTGCAGATTGATAGGTTTCTTCATGCTGTATTGATGAATGAATCTGGTGGAAATCTGATTGCCTTCACTGAATTTTCACTTTAAATTATGAATGCCTGTCTGGTACACACATCGTATGTACAGACTATAAATGATAACGTATTGACATCTACAAAGCAGCACATGACCAAAGAAGCCAAAACGCCAGCGAGAACGCCAGATGTTGGATGTGTAAATTTAACCATAAATCCAATCATTTCAGGTTTTAACAACCCTTGACCTCTTCAACCCCCTTCAATCAATCAAACTCCCTTTCTCTCACAGATACCGCTTAGGTTAACACTTTAAAATGATCCAGCTTCGTGTTGTGCCCCATCTCAAAAACCCTTTCAACAAGAAATGTGTCACATTTGCAATTTCATGGGGCCGTTTTTAATGAAGAGTAGAAAAGTGTTTCATTGCTAAGACAGTGTTTACACTGTGCATTGACACCTCCTTGTTTGTCTCATTTGCAGCCGCTGCTCCGACCCCAGTGGTCCCAGCCTCTGTTGGAAGCCCTACCTCCCACCAGCCCATCCAGCTCAGTGACCTTCAGAGCATCCTCGCCACCATGAACGTCCCAGCTTCAGCTGCTGCTCAGGGATCATCGAGTGAGTGGCAGAGGATTGAATGTGGGGTAGCAGTCTGATCTATGACTTCACCATTGTCTAGTCACTACAAGTCAGTCTAAATACCAGCATTAGCTAAAGACAAAGAGTAGAAGCCAAGAAATATGGTCAACGAAGAAAAGAATAGAGCTCATGACGTATGAATAACATGACTTCTCTACTGTTCTGCAGTGGATCTAGCGAGTGTTTGCACCCCGGAGATGATGGCTCCCATCCTGACTAACGCTGAGGTCCAGCAGAGGCTTCTGCCCTTCCTCCCCAGCGGAGAAAGTTTACTGCAGAGCGCCGACGAGATCCAGAGCACAATCAACTCACCTCAGTTCCAGCAGGTAACAGATGAACACAAAGTAGCTCCAAATAAACACGTAGATTTACATGTCTGGGAAAAATACAACTTAGGTGAAGGACATAATGGCTGATGGAGTAACGGGGAAAAGCCAGACCCCAGATTTATGGAACTTTTTATTGAGAAACAGGCAATAATAGCAATATAAAAGGTGTTAGACTATTTTAATTAAGCGCTAATGTAGAGCTGTTAAGCGTGTTCACACGCTCCTGGTTGACTCAATGCACCTAATTTTAGCCAATTAGCTATGAGACGGAACATATGCAGATGGTTTCCATCATCTCCATCATGGAGTTATTTGGTAACAGTAATTATAGCAAGGTTCCACGGTTCATTTAGTGAGGCTATTTAAGTCAGTTTAATTGCTGCAGCTTGATGTCAGAGTGTTGATTAACACAGCGATTCCTCCTTCCCTCAGGCGATGAGTATGTTCAGCAGTGCCTTAGCCTCCGGGCAGCTCGGCCCTCTCCTGAGTCAGTTTGGTCTGCCGGCAGAAGCTGTGGACGCTGCCAACAGAGGAGGTATGAAACACACACACACACACACACACACACACACACACACACAAACACACAGTGGTCTTCTTTTAACATAAGTAAGGCCCTAAAGGACGTCTAAAGTTGTTTCCACTGTATCTGAAAAAGTCTAGAGATATTATATATTTTTCTATAGTCAACAAACCCTATGGAAAAAAAACTAAATAGAAATTGATAGATCACAATAACAAGTATTGTGTGTATCACAGCCAGGTTATTTAGTTTTGCATTTTTCATTAGTTTTGATATTTATTTAGTTTTCAGTTTTAGTTTTTATAGTGGATTTGAAAATGCTTTGTTTGAGTCTTCAGGACTCTGCCGCTTTCGCCGCCATGATAAATACAGTGACAAAGATGAAAACTAAAGACATTTACTTTTTTCCCCAAACAGACAATACAGTGTCAGTTAGTTATCATTTTTTCATCTGTTTTTATTTTAAGTTAACAAAAATGTTTTTCACAACCATTTTGTTTGCTTCATTAGTTTTCGTTAATGATAATAACCTTGGTCACAGCTTCATATCTCTTCTTCCTTTGAGCTCCATTGTTGCCCAGAAACTATTAAAAATACATCAGAGGCTTACTGTTGCACTTGGTGACATGTTCCTTCATCAACATGAACACAAACAGTTTATTTTGAACCACATATACCGTCCGGCTGCCCCAAATACTCACTAGACGACCAAATGTGGATTAATCCGCTGCTGAAAATAGTCCCCAACAAATGCAGCATTTCCTCCTGTTTGAGTAACGTCAGCTAAAAACTACAGTGAGCAGCTGTTTTCATCTTCAGTAGAAATTAATGGACTTTGGGATGACGGTCACAGACAGGGTGGGAAGTTGCCAAGTACTAGATGTGAAGTATTGTTATTGCACTGCTGGTTTTGTTTTTTAACAAAAATATGGAATATAAAAAATATTGCAGTGTCCTTTTACTCAAACTAGATGATGATGAACAGATTTCATGGGTACTTCCCTCAAAGCAGTGGCTTTTGGGGTAAATTTAAACCATGTCCTGGGTTCCTGGAAATGTTCCTGAAGCCAGTGGCTATAGGTTGACATTTTATCAGGTCTTTCCTAAAACAGTACTGGCATTCCCACTTGTATGTCGAAAACGTTATTGGTTGCTGTACTGACGGCAAAGAAATCTCTTCCTAAAGCATTTTTAATATAAGAGGTCGGGGACAAAGTCCATAGTCCTGGGGCCTCATTTATAAACAGTGCGTACTTATAAAACAGGGCTGGAGACGTGTGTACGTGAAAGCAAAGGTTATGATCTATAAAAAAATAAAATATAAAATAAAAACTTGACAGGAAATGTGTGTTCGTTCAGGCAAACTCTGAAGCATGTGTACGCACATAAACTGGAGAAACAGCGACTCACATGGCAGAAGGATGAAATGGTTTGAAATGATTAGGCCTACTATTGTGTAAAATAAATCGAAATATTATCTGAGTATTATAGGCTTAAAGCTTTTTTGAATAAACAAACAACCATTTGATTGATTTTTCCCTGAAGTGCAAAAATACATAATTTAAGATCATTTGCAGCACACAGAAGAACCAGATTTAGGATAATAAACACAAATGGAGATATATGTTTCAGCAAAAGAATGCCTCAAATGTTTTAAACGCACGGTTTTATAAGTGTGAATACTTTTTAGTGTACGCCATTTTTGTCTTTTAGGCACATGTGCACTTTTAGGGAGGTTTCTATGCACAGTTTTATAAATGAGACAACTGGTTCTGTGTTAAAAAAAAAATAAAATAAAAAGGAAGAAAAATCATCTTAGTTATAAATATCTATTATTGCCTTTCAGATTTTGTTTTTTGGGCTTCCATGGACTGTTTGAGATTGCCTCTACAGTGACCAATAAATCTTTCAGTGTATTAATGTAATATGGGTATGTGCGTATAAGAGAAGATAAAAATAAAATAATATATATGTATACATACATATTAGGGCTGAACAATTAATTGAAATCTTAACATCACAGTATGGTGTAATAGTTGTTAAAGGCAAAATGTGTGTCAAAATAGCATTTTAAATTGTGCTGCAGAGATGTCCTGGCCTTCACACCATTATTCTACAGACTTAAGAAAACATCTTTGTTTGGTGCAGATCCTTGCAAAAACCACACCATAATCATTTAGATGTTTTTCACCAATATCGCAAATCATATTGCAATGTCAGTCAAAATAATCTCTATTAGATATTTTTGCAAAATCGTTCAGCCCTAAAACATATGTAATATTTTTTGTCTCCTTGTCAGATGTGGAGGCGTTCGCCAGAGCCATGCAGGGCAGCAAAGCAGACTCCAAAGAGAAGAAAGAGGACGACGAGGACATGAGTCTGGATTAGAGCTCACACTGCCATGCCTCAACTGAGTGCCTATAAAAATCTGTTATTCCTTCCCTCCTCTATATTTTAGTACATTTTCTTCTCTTTAATGTTGTCTTACTTTTTTCTATACCAAAGGCAACACTCTGCTTCTACTCAGGATGAACAGCACAGGGCTATCAGAGCTGTTAACACCAACAGCTGTTTTATTCTGTTGATCATCAGTTTTGTGAATGATTAAGCCTTATGTTTGATTTTGTTTTCTTTGTTGTTGCACCACAGTTGAGACAGTCAGAGCCTTAGTGAGTGCTGATACACTCAGGCTTTATTTGTGATTTACTCTTGATAAAAAAAATCATTGGCAAACAAACACTAGAGTTCAGTTTGTATGAAAAACAAATTTTATTTAGAAATACATTTACAACACATGGAGGGGCAGGAGTGAGGGGGAGGGACAGCTTATTCTTTCTGTGAGATTTTTAAAAAGTGGTTATTATATCATTATATACAAACTTCACACGTGTTTGGTTCATGTTTACATATGACAGATTAGATGAGAAACGCTGCCTGAAACGTGGACAGGAGCCGACAGGTGGGAAATGGCAATGAGTCCTGTGTTTAACAACGACTTCATCTGACAAGTCAAGACTGTTTTATTTTTTGTTTTTTTTTTAACAGAGTTGGGGTGTGTGAGGATTTCAGATATTATGCATTGACACTATATTCATTACATTTGGCATTCTTGGTCATAATTAAAACCTGGATGTTGACATGAAGACTCAGAAATTCAAATGACCTGAATGCAGCATTTTCACTATGGTTGATAGAAAAGGTAAATATGATCTCTGGAACTCCCCCCCCCCCACCCAAAGAAACAAAACTTAAATTATGTAATACAATTATGTGTAGGGGAATTAGTAAGTGGATCTTGGCCTAAATAATAGTTGCTTAAACAATTTTGAGACGTGATAGAAAAGAATAGAAAATAAAGGCCATTATAAACAAGCAACGTTTTCAAACAATGTAGATGCTATTCCATATCACAGAACGTATTTGAGGAGAATAGTACTGGAACGGCCAATGACACAGCAGCTGTTGGCTCCATTTGGTGTGTTAAATTAGTTCATCTTCACAGCATCACTGAGACTTAATTAACTCTGATATTCCCAAGGGTGCAGTCCTGGTCCCTGTTACAGGTAACATTGCCCATCTGCGCTGCCGGACGACGTTGCTCGTACATTAGTGTTCACAGTGTACAGACTCAGTAGGTATTCTTAACATTCTCTGCTAGGGATGCACGGCACACAGCTGGAGACATCATTAACTTTACTGCAGATTCGGGGAATTTGTTTTGGGGCCAGAGGACAAAAATAATTGACATGATTTAATTTTCACCAAAACCAAGAAAAATTCAGCTGCGTTGCCTTTATTTACAATATACTACACGTTTTATAATTGTTTTGTGATTTTAGATTTGACATCGTGTACCAGTCTCTTGTATCAGTGCATCTCTGTGTGCAGACACTGTTGTAGCACCCTGTAGCACAAAAACAGCGACGAACGGGAAAATATAAAATATACCTTTTTCTGAAAATAGAAAATAAATATTAATATATATTTTTTAAATAAGCTACAGTAACATGACACCCACCACCAGTAATGTGTAGTTGGGGAATGTGAGGATAAGACATGTGCGTGTTGGATCTACATCTGTGGACAGCCCTGCGTCCCCACTGCTCCGTGCACAGCGAGCGGTTTGGACAACATGGCAGGTCTGTGGTTGACAGATGCTTGGCGGATGCAGCCCTGGAAGGCTGGCAGGCCGGCAGGTAGACCAGGAACTGTGATGACATCTGGTGGCCGAAGAGAGGAACACGTTACTCCAACTGATTAACCAAACTCGTGTCTATCCCCAACCACAAAATCACATCCACCTTGCGTCAAGATCAAGATGAACTTTATTGTCCCCTAAGGGAAATTTGTCTTTGGCATCAACCATGCAAGGCTGCAGTAACACATATGGACTTTACATTCGCATGCATCTTACAGTCCTTAACGTACATTTATATTGCATTGCACAAGTATATGAGTTACTACCATCCATCAGTAATTCATTACTAGATAAGTAGAACCTGAATAATCTTAAAGACTGAATTATTTTTTGACTTAAAGCAATGAACAATAGAACAAACAATAAAAAATGCAAATTCTAAAAATATAAAAACTAATTTAAGATCAAGGTTGTTAAAAATCACTGGTAAAAGCAGTCACAATTAATAGTGAACTATACTTAAAACTCAAGTGCTTCAAGCTAGCTTGTTTTGAGCAGGATAGTTTATTAAAGACAGCTATGGAAGTAGGGATAAAGGAAAGCTTATCGCAGCTACTTTTGCATCTGCTACCTCCATAGCGTTTCCCCGAAAGTAATACTTCATATTATTCCATATTGCAGAATATGGGAAGGGTCCATCAGAATTTTATGTGCCTGGGAGACTACCATTTTTTTCATAGATGGTTTAGAAGGAAGTGTAGACTTTCTTTCCCATAACTTTCATCTCATTAGTCAACAACCTGAACTCAACATCATGAATGAGTGCATGTTCTCTGGTAGAGAAGTGCAGTTGCATTGTACAACATAGTATTACCACCACTGTTAGGGGGGCTTAGATTGAGACTTTTGAAGTTGTGATCTTTTTAGAACTAGGTCAACATACAGAACATTTATGCTATAATTGGATTAATTGATAGTTTGGGTCGTTTATTAAGTTTCCAGGTGTGACATTTGTTGCTTCTCTCCGTTTCAGTTGTAAATTGAATATCTTTGGTGTTTTGAGCCCTTAGAAACAAACAATTTCAGGACATCGCCTTGAGCTGTGGAAATTGGCATTACTATTCTACGCCATTTTATAGATTAAAAAATTAATCCATTTGTCGAAAAACGAGAAAAAAATTAACCAGCAATGAGAATAAATTTCAATCCTAAGACTTTCATAAATTATATCACAAGAATAGAGTTAATTTTATGGGAAAACGTCATCATTAAAATAAGCTAAATAATAACCAAAAAAATATCACAATATTATGGAAAAAACTATTGTGAGAATAAACTATGGTTAGAATTATGAGTATATAGTAAACAGATGAGGGGAGTCAGTTAAGGTTAAGGTTTGGAGGATCTATTGAGGTTTCACCAGTAAGGAAAGACTTCATCGGGACATTAAAATGGCTGGGCTTGATCAACATCAATATGTTTGCCTATGATAGCAGACAGTGTTGCCAATCCTAACTTCCCACCTTTTTGTGTATTTTGATGCTGCTGTGGAAAAAAAATTATTCACCATGATAACGAAGTCCAGCACGAGGCTGAAACAGCATCAGGAGAAAGAACATGATTTTGGCATTGTGCAAAGAAAGATGTGCGTGTACTCACCGGGTACCCCTCCAAGGTAAACAGTGTCTTTGGCCCCTGCAGAGCGGCCCTGTTTGGGGCCGACGCTGTGCTCGCTGGCTGCATCGACATTGAGCTGCAGGACGTTGTTCTTCTTCACCACTGCAGACAACACAACATTATGTCAGCGTTACAACATGGGCAGCAACACAGCGACAGGGTCAACAGAAGCATTCGTTGAAGTTAACTCACCTTTGATTGTGTGCCAGCGTCCATTACATAGAGGTTCTTCAGGAGTGAAGGAGGTAGAGAAATCACCTTTGCCGCTGTTTACTGAAACAGTCACCTACACACACACACACACACACACACACACACACACCCCTCATTGTTAGCTTTTGTTTTATTAGGTTCAATAATTATTATTTCTGCTTTATTTTTCTTTTACAATTCGCTAAAAATGTCCCTCACTGCCGTGGTCTCACCTCTCCCTGGCTGAGGACCAAACTCAGGTATTGGTCAGGTGAGGTCCCAGCATGCAACAGCAGCCCAGACTCCGAGACTGGTCGAACCTCCAACTGGATTTCTAGATCCCGACCCAGAACTAAGGACTCGTCTGCGGGGGGAGAGAGAGCCTTCAGTCGGGACACAACAGCAGAGCAGGACCCAAACAAGACTGAAATAATTTAAAGTAAATACAGCAGGAGAGTGACGATGACTACCTATTGCGATGTGTCCTCCCTGACCAGAGAAATACGCTCCGGGTCGCAAAGGATTTTGGAAGCAGGGCACCGTCCCCTGGCTGTGGGCGGGGCTTCCTACAGGGGCTTCGTTTAGCGTCAGGTCCCTGACGCAACCGACGAAACCACCAGAGCCCGGGGCCTGAAGTTTAAGACAAAACAGTACAGACGCAACACGTTAAGAAGAACAGAATAGATGATGAAGGTGCATTTTTAGTTTTTGAGTCAGTGTGTAAACGTCTCATTTTTTTGGCTACTTGATTTAAAGGAAATTTCATTTGTACAACTTGTGTCTTATTTTTGTCACCTTTAACATTTTGTTTGCAGAAAAACGTGACTACCCCCATTAAAACTGAGGCAACCTCTTTATTCTGTGCTACCACTGGGGATTTTGAACTTTTATCCATATCTGCCCAGAAGCTAGTGAGTAAATACCATAAATCATAGGAATCGTGGCCAGATTTATGAAAACAAGAAGCCGGACGTCCAAAAAAAGCTGGACTACGCACCAATTCGATATCGTATCATTCATGGATGATGGTGCCAGATTAATAGTGGGTGCTTCATGACACAGGTCTACATATTACAGTAGAACAAACCCAATCACACACTCTAGTGTAGCTATTGCCCAGCCATGCGACTGACTAGGGGTTTGTAATTTGTAGTCTGCTGATTTTTTTTTTACCGTCATTGAGGGCGGTACTCCTCCGACATATAAAGGCCCGGTGAGACGAGTCCTGTCTCTGCCCCCGGGGATCCTCTTAAACTGAGCGTTGATGCCGTCCACTATCAGGCTGATCTTCTCCCCTTCGCGCTTTATAAACACCTGAAGTGACATAAAGACAGAGAGAGAGCAGGTTAGAGATGTTTTTGTGACAAAACTACTAAAAGAAGGGTTTGTATATAAATATGTAAATGTTTATTTTGGTACTCACTGTCTGGGTGATATGACACCCCTTAAAAGAGTGAGTGTCTCCTATTATATTGTTTTACTTAAAACTGGAAAATAGAAAGCAGCCTGTTGCAACCAAATTATCTAAATGTCACATGGATTTGTTTCCTGGGTAGTCCAATCGTGTGACCTCACCGTGTGCCACTGGTCGTCGTTGTACTTGTTGCGGCTGCGCACGCTGACCTTCCTCTTTCCTGCGTCCAACAAAAGCAGCAGGTGGCCGTCTGACACGCTGAGTGACATCACAGCCGCGCCGCGCTTCCCGCCAGCTGCGTAGAGCACCAAACCATCAGACGAGTTGATCCTCACCGCCATGGAGATATGAAGCCTGCGGAGAGAGAAAATTAAAATATTAACTTACAAATGATTCAGAACATCCAAAATTATTTAACATTTTTGGCACAAAAGAACTCCACATCAAGCTCAAAAAAGACACTTTCTTGTCTTATAAAGTTGTTGTTATTTTTTGCATGTTATCAAACAGATCTGTATTTAGTCATCCACCTGAGGCAGAGTCGATCACTTCACTGCAGTCCACCTCATGGCCTTTGGTTTGAGCTCCAACAACTCCAAAGAAAAATCTCTTTGATTTTTAGCTTCTAAATTTTCACAATGAAAATTATAATGTGCTGATATTAAGCAAGTGTAATGTTTGCCATGTTTAGAATCTTATTTTAGCATGTTAGCATGCTGACATTGCTAATTAACACACATTTCATTAGGTGTTGACATATTTCTGCCTGGAACAAAATGGTGGATCATCAGACTGTCACTGCTGCTGACATGGCTAGTAAAAACATCATGATGACACACAAAAGATAATTTTACTATAAACATGAAGCATTTTTAAAAAGAGAGCAAAATGCACAGACACAATCTATTATAAATTGTTTTCTGCTTGAGGCAAGAGTTTTTCCCAGTAGGGCGGAAACTTAATTTACAGTTTGTGTACACACTCACATTGTGTTGAGCGAGCTGGGCAGAGAGTCGTATCTCTGGTAGCTGTGTGTGGAGCCGCTGAAGTGTGTTGCTCCGGCCTCCTGCTGTGAAAGCTCTCCCTGACAGGACTCCCTGATGTTACGACTGCGAGACCCCGATGGCTTCTTGTGCTTTCCCTGAGAGAGTGAGAGTGAGAGTGAGAGAGAGAGAGAGAGAGATTTATTTTGGGTTTATTATTGGGTACAGGGGTTTGCTTGTTCTGTCTAGAGTGTTTGTGAGAGCTTGTTTTTGTATTTATACCTTGGGTTTGCTGCTCTGTTTGGGCTGGGAAGCGACGATCTGCTGAGGTTTTTTGGCAGCCGGACACTTCATAGGAACGTTGACGTTTTCTTTAGCCTTCAGCAGGTTCAACACCATCTGAGGACTCGTTTTCCTGAAGAGACAAACACATATTTTAAACCGAAAATACACTCAGCAGATATAATATATCAATACCTAAACTCTCTCTGTCTATGAACTAAAAACTCCTCCTGCTTAAACCATCAGACGAAATAACCAGATATCTCACCACCATCTCATCATCTGTGGAGTGAAGCATGAGAATATACTGTAGATAGGAACAGACCGCATGGTCTTGAAATGTCTTAAAAAGCAGTTTGCTCAAAATAAGGCCTTAAAAAAATATTAGTTTTACAAAGGTCTGCAATTTTTATTCTTGCTGGCCGTAGACACTTACATTAGTTATAATGTTATAATACACTGTCACTACTACTAGCTACAGTAGCATGAAGACTCATGATGGCAAGTTTCGATTAATGCAAATAATGCAAATTAATGCAAATTGTAATAAACTATTTTTTAAAATCCATCCATCAATTTTCTGCCACTTACCTGGGTCCAACTCACGTTAATTCATTAATTACATTACTTGGAATTCTATACAGCTGGGAAGTACTGGAAAGCATGTGATTTAAGCAAACTCATAATCTCTCTCTTAATAAATAATTGTAGGCCTTATTATCCCAACTTTGTCGCCAAATTTATGAAATTGCATTCTATGTCGTATTAAGCAGGTCTCATTTAATGAAGCCCTGCACAAACTTTCAGCTTGCTCCTTGCTAACTTCTGTATCTCCTTTCTTTTGTGGGCAAACCTGTTTACCTCATCAGTAGCATATTAAGATGTATTATAGGTGTTTAATGTTGACATATTACAACATGATATATGAAGTTCTATGCTGCTCCCTGCTGAGTGTTGATGGAAATCACATTAATGTTAGCTAACTACACTGACAACGGAGCAGATGGTCCACCTACACACAAACTGTCCAATCAGTAACAACATGCCCTCTCGCGTTTATTCATTTGGACATGAAATAATGTATATCAGGTATCTAATGATATTCCTTTATCGAGTTAGCATTTTTCCTGAGCCAGGCCACATGTTAACACTACATGTAGATGAGTCACAGATCACAAATACAGTTGTGGAGATCAGAATAAAATACACCTTATGTTGATCGTAATCTAAAGCTGATGATACATGGGGCAACTTTTTGAGCAATGCTGCTTGGCAATCTTGCTAGTGGCAAGTCAGACTATGTTTTGAACTTTGGATTGTGGCGGTGCGGGGCGGGTGGCGGAGTGGTGGGGGAAGGGGAGTAATTACGGTAGTAATCTTTACTTATTACCATTGACAGCAACGTTGCCCTGCACGACTGCTCTAAAAGTTGCCCCGTGTATCATCAGCTTAAGACTGTGTTGCCCCCTGTGATGGTAGAGTGCTTTCTTTTGATGACGTTATTTGAAAGTTTTGTGACTGAACTGTGCTGCTCCTCCTGCCCTCTCTTCTCACCTCTTGATGAAAACATTGCGGATACATCCTGTGAGATTGGTAAAGATTTTGTCGGGCATTCCTCCCAGGAAGGTGCTTCCCTCTGTGTTTGACAACCTGACGTCATGCTGTCTGGTCACCTTTGCCTTCTCCAGCACGTCGTCCATATACAGACGCATCCTGGAGGGAGAGCAATCAGTCAGCGCACAGTTTCTGTTTGAAAGGTGCTGGGGGGGGGGGGGTATATAAAAAAAGTTATCATCCCACTCTGTGACATTGTAGTAGATAGCGACGTTGTGGCTGTTGTCATCATTGTACGTCTTCTCTGTCTTAATCTCACTGCTGCCAGTTTTCACCACGATGTGGCCCTCATTCAACAACACCTGACAGACTCCTTCCTGTACACACACACACACACACACACACACACACACACACACACCAGCCACAGGTAAGGTGTTTGTTGGAAAGACAACATACAAGAAGGTGATACTTGAAAGTCGAAGAGACCAAAGCAGGACAAAGGAAGACGTCATGGAAAATACTTGAGCAAGAAAGACAGCTGTTGTTTAGTCTAAAGAAACAAAAAGACACACTACGAGAAAAGGAAACAGGAAGAGTTGGGAAGCCAGTCCGACCTGATCATGGTGGTAGAACATGAGTCCCTCCTTCTGCTCAGTTCTGAAGCTGAAGCTGGCGTAGAAGTTGTTCGTAAGGCTGAGAACGTTGGTCACATCCAGGTCCAGGTAGCTCTGACCAGAGAAATGAGCCTCACGAGCCACCTGCGCGCGCACACACACACAGGTCAAGACAAACTGTATTACTGCGCGTTTGTGTTTATTTTTATTTCTATCTCAGCACAAAAACGCAGAAAACTTTCCACATTTTCAGTTTGAATTGTGTGATCATTATATTGGCTGTTGGATTACAAGAATCATGTAAATTTTTTAAATTATTTGTACTCTTTTACAACTCTTAGGAGTTTCCTTTATAGGGAAATTTGGCAGCTTAGTATAAAAGAAAGCTAGAGGAGGGAAAACTGCTTTAAACCTAAGAGTCACCAGCTTAATAAGTGACACAGCTAAATCACTGTTTTACAGTACAGTCTGTGCTAAACAAACAATATTATCCTTTGAAATCCCAGCTGTTTTTGTAGCTCCAGCAGCTGCTTTTACACAATCTGTAATCGGGTTTGGCAGCTTAATGAAGAGAGAAAGAAGAGATACAAGCAAAGTGACAAAAAGGTCAAAGACAGGTGCTGTAGGGAATTAGGCAAAAATGCACGAGAGTGGTTCAGAAATTATCTTTCAAACAAAACACAAAGTTGCAAAGACCAAAAATGGTGCAGCACAAGTTTCTATTAGTACACTGCGTTTTCAGGTATTAAACAATCAAAAAGAACACTCAGTCAGCAAAGATTAATTTGTATGTGGATCTAAACTATACAATCACCCGTCTACATCCAGCCATTACTGACCTCCAAACTGTCTTTCACACACATTAGTTATAATTTTACCAACTAAAACTAACCCGTAATACATGAAAAAGTCTTTCCTATTCTATACAAAAGTAGATACTATTATTCACCAAACACTAGACGCAACTGAATTAGAAAATGTCTAATGTCTTTGTAAGTTTAAAATATTTTATGGACACTATTTTGTACATAAAATAATATTTATTTCATAGCCAAATATCTGAATGGCATCTTGGCATCAGTAGAGTAGGCATAGTGTAAAATGCATCTAAAGTTACTTTAGCTGTTAAACAGGTTGTCTTTTTTAAAAGACTAGCTAAATAAAGGGTGAATAAAAAAAAAAGTAGTAGCAGGGACAATGACTAAGAGTTGACATTGTTTTAAATAGAAACGGTGTGCATCAAATATACACTTTAATGCCATGGAAAACATTACATTTCTCCTTTTTTTCACAAGCTGAATGGTGAGCTGTGTTTTCCTACCAGCAGGTCACTGTCACAGCCGAAACTGACTCCGGAGGATGTCATCCTCTTCAGGTCGATGTGAGAGTTCTGGGCCTTCACGTTCCTGAAACAGCCCTTCAGAGAGCCCTGCTTAGTAAACGTAGACTTCAACCTGAAAAGGGACAGAGACAGAATGAATCAGACAGAGAGGGAGATGGAGAGCTCTAAAAATGACCTTTTTTGTTATGTAAACACCCTGCAAAACACACATCCAGCAAACAGTCGCCGACTTTCAGTTACAGCAAACATGGAGCAACATTTCATTAATTCAAATTCCAACAGCTACTCTCACGTTAGCCCTGTTTTGGAACAACTCCTGAGTAAAATACCTAACTTTGTCTGTTCTCTGTTGGTAGGTAATGTGTTGGGTTTTATCTGAGTGAACGTGTCTTTAAGCTGTCACAGCAGATTTGTCCTGTAAACTGTGTTATAAACCATATACCAATATGTTAACTTCATACACATCTAAAGTTAATTTCACATGTGTAAAACTTGTGTGTGTACTTGGCTGACTGGGGTAAACAAGGGTCAGTGTGTGTCAGCTGAGAGACAGGGAGCATTGTGAGGTTGGCTTTTCACTGCTCGGCATGGCCGTGATGTTAAGGAGGTGCACTCAGGGCGGCTATTTAGCCCTGTTTTCATTGCCATTGTGGACTCAGGGCACTATCTTAGCTTAGCATGTTAGATGATGATGATGTTGCTAGAGGAAAACGTAAAGGTCAACAAAGATATTACAGTTCATCCTGTAGGAAATATGAATATCTGCACCAAATTTCATGGCAGGATGATAAGAAAAATGTGTGCATGTGTGTGTACTACTCACTTTGCAGGCATCTTGGACTCTGGTACTCCTCCCAGGTAGTAGCTACCACTGAATGGGGGGGGGTCCTCTTTGAAATCCTGGGTATAGAGGCCTATCCGGTTGGACCTCACCACAACACGTTTCGTGGATGAACGCAGGATGATAATCTCCAGCTACACAGTTTAAAGAGCATAACAAGTAGCGTGTTTTATCGCAGCAAACAGGCAGTATGTGGAGGATAATGCCATGCATAAGCAGCTTTAAGCTGGGATATGATACGTACAGAAAGTAGTAACTCTTAATAATCGACCTGGGAAAGACAAAGACAGACAGAGGGACAGACACACATGGCAGACTTACAGTTTTGGGTTCGGAGTCACTGATCTTCAGCAAGTCAGATGAAAGATCTTTAGGCTCCATCTCTTCCAGATTACCACTGAAATCAAAGAAAACCTTCAGGGTGCCCCGAAGCACCGCTAAACACAGGAACTGATTCTGATGGAGGACAGAGACATGGAGAAAAAAAACTGAGAGAGCACTTCCAGCTGTCTCGGAAATTTTGTCATGATGCAGTCAATATAAAAATAATTGGAGCCTAACCAATCTGATAACTATCAGCCAAAGATGAACAAAGATTTTGATAACCATCCTTTAAATGTGTTTTATCCAGTGAAACTATGTAACAGAGACACTGTTTCTAAACTAATGCAAATATGTTGGGTATTTCTGTACTGCAAATTCTTGTTTCTTATAGCAACATGGCAACATCCTGAAAGCAATCAATAAATCAAATGCTCTTACAGAAAAATAAAACAAATCCAATATCTGTGGCGGTCGCAGGACATTCCAGAATAAATGAATGAGGGTTGGAAAAACTTTATTAGTGAATACATTATTGATGTACTATAAAAGAAAAATGGATGTTTGTTTGACAGAGTAAATGAATGAGTGAGTGAATGAGTGAAGTATTTACCCCGTTTTGCAGCAGGAGCAGTATTCCATTGTGTGAGAGCAGTTTGACTTCCTGTTCAAAGCGCTGCATGCGTACCATTTCATCAGTAAAGGTGATCTCAGAGTAGCCGGTACCATCAAAATACGCTGCGTCATTCACCCAGGCCTGAGTCAGCACCGGTTTGGACCTGTTTTAGCATTTTTATTCCAGTTAGAATCAACATTCAACAAACACTTCCAAATGATATGGTGACGCTGAATGCACTGACCTGCCACAAGGCTTTTCCTCTGTGGTGTTGAGTTGGAAGATGTTTTCAAAGTTATACAGACTGAGCACATGCTCGTTGAGCGTGTCAAGCTCAATACAGCCCTTGAAGTTAGGCAAAGCGAGCGGGGAAGGAGGCTATAAAAACAGAGAAAAGAATAAAGATATATAAATTAGAAGCCAGACGCATATATGAATATGAAAATAATTTACATCAACCCTTCTCAGATTTCCTCGAAACTCCTAAATTTATACTGTGTCAGTGTGCAGCTAGTGTGAGCAATAGGAGCTAAAAGGCTGAGTGACTCAGTTAACTGATTATTAATAATTAGCAGTTTGAAGGCTTTAGTTTGGGCTTTGGTAACTTGTTAATGGCCATTGCCATAATTCCATACATCAGAGAGAGTAAATAATTAAATTAAAATATAATGACCTGCCAAAGTGAATCCGTTTAGCTGAGTCACTGTTTTATTTTAAATAAAGATTATTCTTCTTCTTCTTATTTAATAAAGCAGCTGCTGCCTGATCTGTTGTCATCATCCTAACCTTTCTGATTTACTACATGATAAAACTCTAATTATTTCAGAAATAGGGCAACAACTACAATGAAATGGAAGAGCAGAGGTGGAGTGACTTCTATAGATTTAAATTAGGGGTTTCCCACATGACTGAGCCCACAATCCTTCATATACTTACTGTGAAAGTAGTAGGGTATCCTCCCACATAGAAGACAGTATCGTCGGTTAAGAGGTTGAGCAGCCCCTGATCTCCTTTAGCCTCGACATAGGCTTTGGTGATTCTCTGGTCCCCCTCACTGGCTTCAGAAGACATGGACATTTGACCGTACTGGAGGATCCTGTATTCACCCAGACAGACAAATAGATATACATAGAGAATAAGGACAAAATGTATGATAAACAAATGTATGCAAGTAGTCAGGAAGGCTGCATGACAAGCATGAGCACTCAAGGGTTTGACAGCTGACATTTTCTGTCAGTCAATACCCTAACTAGCATAATGAATTGAAATGTTTGTAGGCATACATGTGTTTCTGAAACAACATTTATAGCAACTCTGGACATTTAAAGTCAGTAGCATTGGTTTAACTGTAATAAAACAAGATATTTATAAGAAGGTGGACCTTTCTTGAAAAAAACTGTACAGTTAGAGAGAAGGTTAAGATTTGAAAATCAGGATATTTTACTGCAACTTGCTTACATTATCCAGGTGTAAGACACCTGGTGTAAAACATCATGTGAGCCAGGTTATAACAAACATACAGTAAACATTTATTTATTTAATATTTCACTGATTATGCTCTTTCAAGTTGGAAGAAAAATGTCATGTCATTATGTGAAAATCCTCTGAATAACAAAACACTGATAAAGAAAAAAAGACAAAAGTTTATAGAAAAGCAATTTCAATAATGTTCATGTTACCATTTCATCACGTATATATAGACATGTTTGTGTCTCTGTGTGTTACCTCTCAAGCACTACGCTGTTGAAGTTTCCATTAGACATGACGTCTTCAGTCATCAGCACCTCAGCAGTTTCTCCTCCAATGTTAAAATACCAACGCAGTCTCTTCCCCTCCAACGCCATGCCCAGGAACTCCTTAGTGGACTACAAATACCAGATAAGAGTAATCAATTACAAAAACCCATATCATAATCATAGTCAAAATCCTTGCAAAGGATCTCCTTATCTGACTACAACTCAGAGAAACTCTTACTCATCACCAACAAAACAGAGAACATATGAAGAACGTAAGAACTAGTGTGTGTGTGATTTTATATATATATATATATATATATATATATATATATATATTTTACTTCATGAAATACCCCACAAAAAAAGATTAAATACATAAAATAAAAACACAAAACAAAATTAGCTTCTATGTTGCCATTGTGATGCTTACATCTTTGTTGCCAAGGTATAACACAAACTGTCGGGTGTTGTCGTCTTGCCGCCTGGCTCGTGCCGCCTCTGGCAGAGTGATGTAGAGCTTCAGGGAGGTGTAGGCAGCCAGGTCGGCAACGTTATGTGGAGTACGGACCTGAACACCAGACCGCCCGTTAAACTTCACCGGGACAGCCACCTGGATGGAAGAAAGAGGAGGAGAAAAGGCAATAAAACACATTAGAGGCTGCTGGAAAAAAATCCAACTTCGGATGTTGTTTTTTTGTGTGTGTGTGTGTGTGTGTGTGTGTGCGCGCACCTTGCTGGCAGCGTTGCGCGCCTGCTGAATGAGCTGTCGGATGCGGTTGATGTTCTCAGAGATGTTTGGCATCTGGGCGGAGTGACTCTGCAGTTTATCCAGCTTCTTCATGAGCATAGGAATAGTCTCACCCAGCGTTTGCACTTCATAGAGAGGTTAAGAGAGTTACATTAAGAGACAGTTTTATTTCGCTAATAACTTAATAGTTTCTTGTTCTGAATGTTTATTACGTTAGATTTAATTTATTGCTACTGCATATTTGATGTCTGGCATTAGTTAATGTGAAAGTTAGAACAGCTTAATTCCATTTTATGTTAGTTGTGTGCTTTTATTTGCGTCATTGCATTGAAAGGTCTTAATCCTGGGTCAGCAATGTAAAACACTGTCATTTTGTTTTGAAAATTATTACTGCCGCAATTTCCAAGAAGAGAGGCGAATATATTGGAGCAATCAGTAAGTTGAAGATGTTCTCTCCTCAAATTGCTCATGGCTCAAATAGATTCACTTTAGAATGATATGAAACAGAGAAAAGCTGAAAATAGATGGACAATGGACTCAAACAATTGATCAGTAATCAAGAAAGATTCCATTTTATTTTATTCTATTTTTGTCAGTTGTATGATTTTTATTAGAATAGATGACTAGTAAAAATTAAGTTAAATTAATTAGTTGGAATCTTTTTGTATCTTTGAAGCCATCTATGTGGATTAATAGGAAAATGGGGTTGAAGAGGCTAATGCAGTAAACATGGCAACGTGGCAGTAGGCATATTAGTTAAAAATGTATGTGTGTAGAAATCACATGATTAAACACAAACTGTGGGTAACAACAAAAGTATTTTTGTAGGATGTTTCTTCTGTGATATATTCGCACACATTTAAAAGCTCCCACCAGTCTTATTGGCCTCCATCAGGGCGTTGTTGATATCTTCGTTGGTGGCGTTTGCGTCCCCGTAGGTCTGCTGCCATTGGTCCAGCTGCTCTTTAATGGGACGCAGGGCATCGTTGATCTGTGTGACTGTGGTGTTTGCCAGCTCTGCTGCTTGCTTCGCCTCGAGAATCTCTTGACTCGCATCTGTTCATCGCAGAAAATAACAAAAAAAATCATAGAAGAATGGTAAGAATGAATAAAACAAATCAGTACTTAAAATATGATTTATCTTCACACAAAGAACTATACACACACAATATTACTACATTAGTTTAAATACTGCATGCATTCATTCAGATTCTGGTCAGAACTTCAAGGCTTCACACGGATGTATGTGTGTCAGTGTTTGTGATTGTGTTGAATGTGCGTACTTGTAGTGAAGTTGAGGTTTTTCTGAACTGTCTTCAGGTCCTTCATCACATCAACCTGTTTGGTTTTGGCGTCATCCAGTCGCCTCTGAGCATCTTCCACCTGCGGCTTTAGATCTGTACAGCAGAAAATCCTTCAACTACTAAAACATCCAAACTGAAGATTTAAGTGTCTACAAGACTACCTTTACTTGATTTCATGACCTCCCTTATATAAATCACTTAAATTAGGATAATTATGTAAAGATGTGAGTTTACCATTGTTGAGTTCATCATTTAGCTTTTCGACTTCCTCCTTCAGCTTCACGCTGCGATTCCTTAGAGAATCAGCGATCTGACTAAGATCCTGGTCCTTTAATTTCTAAACAGACAAACACAGGCCAGGTATTAACAAATAAATAACTTAAGCCAGTTCTTTACGCAATTTTTAATTAGTGCACAATGTGCTCATACAGGCCGTGTGCGTGTGTGTCCTGTACCTCCAAAGTGTCATTAGCAGCCTTGTCGGCGATCTTGGCAGCCTCCTCTGCCTCCTTGATGCTGTTGATGATGTCGTTATAGGAGTGTGTTAAATCCACAAATCCGCCCTTCTTAGTTTCTGCAACCAAACTGCAGACAAACGAAAACAACAAGTCGTAATAATTTTAAACTTGTGATATAAAGTATATGGAAGATTTTGAACATCTTTGCTAACTTCTGATATTATTTACGTCACCACAGTGTCCAGCAGTGAACCTTGTTTGTCTGCCTCCATTATAAGATTAACTATCTTAATATCCAGTCAAAGCTGAGTAGCTAGCTCGTCTCTTACCTGGACAGGTTCATGGCTAAAGCGTTAAGCAGCTCAGCGTGTTTCTCTGCTTGCTCCACCAGGGGAATTTTGGAGTCGACCCAAGCAAAGTTTGCCACTTTCTTTGCCAGTGGGGCCCTGGCCCCGTCCAACTGGGCCGCTAACCGCTCGTACTCCTGAGAGAGATGTTTGAAGTGTTTAAGAGACACATACGGTACAAGCGCAACATCTCTAGTTTGATTCCAGATCTAGATAAGGACCTCTGTTACGTGTTATCACGCCCCCCATCTGTCCCTGTAATTCTTGTCAGTATCAATAAAGGCAAAATGCCACAAAATAATCTCAAACAAATAGATGGAGAATCGCTCTTCTGATCCGAATTGCAGAAAAAATATCTGAACACTGTTTTGTTCATAATGAAGTGTATCCAGAATCTTACTAGAATGTTACTTAAATCCCCCAGTCAAACAGAACCATACATAATTATATATACAGTCATAGTTAAACTACACTTCAGATTTCGTAAGCTAATGTAAAACATATTTAATGAATGTCATTCATTCCAATTATAATAAATATGTGACAAGTCCCGTTAATGTAAAGGGATGCATGGTGCCGTGAATGCTTCAGTGAACAAACGTGGTAACCAAAATGTGATTCAAACACGGTAAACAAAATCATTTAAAAGACAGTAAACTGCTGACTTTTTATACCAAAAGAGATTAACACAATATACTGAGAAGATGTTGTCCATCTAGTGTACAAATGTGGTTATACTTTGGGTTTCACACAAAGACTGTGTTGGCTGTGTGTTTCCGAACACTTTCACAGTCACTTACTTTTAAATCTTGACCTGAGCTGGAGTTTCTTTTATCTTTTGTGAAGTTGCTCAAGAGATTTGGATTACAGTTTGAACACCAGTTGTAAATGTGTTGCAGGTAAGCTTTGCAGAGCTTTGCTACAAATGCTGAAAGGTTTAAATCTGTGTTATAGTTTGTTCGAACCTCCTTGGAGTCTTGCAGCATGGACAGCACATCGTTGACTTGAGCTACATCATCTTCAGCTATCTGTAATTGGTCGTTCACCACCTTCTGTTTTGACAGCAGGTCTTCTATCCTCCTCTGCGAAAGAGAGAGACAGAGGGAGAAAGAGTCAATATCCCTTTTGATCACCGTCCTCTACTCACCATCCTCATCGTTCTTGATGATTTCCCAGCTCACCTTGTTGTCCTCTAGGGTTTTCTCATTGACGTTGTTGATCTCCGCAGCTCTGGCCGTGTTGTTCACAGCTTCGTTCAGGGCGTCTCGGAGATCCATCATTTCAGAGTGGAAGCGGGCCAGACGGTCTCTGATAGCCTTGGCCAAGTCTTTGTTGTCTCCGTGGGGACCTGCCAACTGTTTGTTTACACGATCCAACACTAGCAGAGGACAGAGGGAGACAACACTTAGAGACACTTGCATTTTATTTTCACACTGCACAATTACAGTAGAACCAAAGGTTTTAACCTTTTAGCTGTCTCTCAAACATTCACAGACTGATTTATGAATGTAGTATGTGCATTAATAGATTAGACACTCATCTTTTTGGCCATTGTCATTTTCAAAAGCTCAAAAAAATAAATCCAGATAAAATACATGTCAAATGAAACCTTAAAATACGGTTTCTCCATTAGTTTAAAGCATGGCGGTCTAACAATGTATAAAATCCTTAAAGATAATGTTTTCATCTCAAAATTTATCATTTGATTAATTAAGGCTGACAAGTACCAACAAGGAGTTGGGTGTTAAATTAGGGGTCTTTCACACCTGAAGGTCCGAACTGGTTTGGTTTCACTCTGCATTTATATGACTGCACTAAAGGACTTTACATGACAGACCTGCGTCCTGTCATCATTTATGTGGGCTGCGTCTCCCTTTACTTGACATTGATCGGTTTGTAAACAGTTCCGCCGGTGGCTTTAACAAGAATGAATGAATGAGGGATGAACATTTAATATCGTTGCCACTGTATTATTATTATGGCAAGGAGGAGACAGCAAGCAATCCTTCTGCATCTCCGTTCAAGGAGAGACCAAAGATGAGCTGTCACGGGAGATTTATAATTGCGTCCTCATTTCAATGCATTTCTCCGTGCATTTGTTTGTTTTCGGTTCACACAGTAACCGCCAAACTTCCTGTAAATGGTGTGAAAGTCAGAACGATCCAAAAAATGCTTTCACACTAGAAATGAACCGAACCATGGTTCAGTTTGATCCGGACCAAGACTACCTCTTTTCGTCGGACCAAATTTCGTCTGTTTGGTCCGAACCGTGGTCCAGGGTAGGTTGGTTCAGATCAAATAAGGTAGGTGAGAATGCCCCCTTAAACTATATCCAGCTTAGCTAATTATAGACCTTATAGCTTGTCTTCCACGGAGCTCAAACTATTGTTTCATACTTTTATTTTCTCCCATTTAGATTTTTGTAATGTGTCTCAGTCGAGCTGCTCTAAATTCTTTTCCTTTTTACAGTTTGTTCAAAATGCAGCTGTCAATCCAACATTTCCCCTGTTCTTGCATCCCTCCATTGGCTCCCTGTGAAATTTCAGGATTTCACTTCATGACTTTGCCCTCAGATACATTTCCAATGTCCTTGTCCCTCATTCCATTTGTGACGACTGATGAAAAAATGCTATTTAATGGGCAACCGTTACTCAAGTAGGCATTCTCTATGTAAGCAAATATACTGGTAAAACAATTTTCTTCCAACGTCTTTCTGCAATGCATAATTTAGTCAGTAAAAACGTGACCTAAACATATTATTATTAATTAATTAACATTTAAACATATTATTGTTAATATTATTAACATTTATAAAATGGGTACGGTAAGTGTGGGAGGAATTTGATATGTGTTTTGGGGATGTGTGCTTTTGTCTGAGAGAATACACTTACGCTTCTCTGCCTCCGTCTTCTCCCTGTCGGCCAGTTTCTTCTGTCCCACACAGCTCCTGTACCTCATCTCCCTCAGCATGGCCTGCACCTCCCTCATCTTCCTTTCCCTCTCCTCGTCATCCTGCTCGGCCTCCGTGTTGTTCAGGGAGGACCGGTTCGCCAACAGCAGGATATCTGTGGAAAAAATTCAACTGGTCAGTATATTTTGTTTGTGATGAGACAGTAACACAACTTCTATCCTGGTTCATCTTAGGTTTTTTCCACCCGCTACAAAACTCACTTACATATTTTGCAAAATGCTTTACATCTGATCCAAACCAGATTTATGTATTTTTTAAAAAATGTTTTCATTAGAGACAAAATTACTTAAAACTTCCTTTCAACCTTTAAATGATGGTTTGTATAGGGAACAGGATTTAACCTCATAGCTACATAACAAAATAGTTTCATCTAATTGGTGATGCAGCAATGTGACTTATTAATAATCGGCTAGATATTTATGCTTTTATTTTTGATGGACTGTCCTCTGTCCCACCGTTTAAATCCAAGGTAATGTTGTTGATGAATGACAGCAGGTCTTGAGCCCTCTGGTGTGTGTTAGTGGTACTGTCCCGCAGGTCACCAGCCCTGTCAGTCATTGTCGTTGCCTGGAAACACCACAACACATGACACTCTCAGTTTTACATGAAAACAGAGACATTTCAAATACTTTTATTTTGTGACTATAAAGACGACTGACTGATAAAAGGTGGAGCGAAAACTGGAAAAATTTCCTCATTATTTCTAATCCAAGGAAAACAAAAGTGTTGTTGCTCAACGAACTACACTAAAGACAGAAAAATAATTTAATAAATATATTTATTTAAATCAAAACAAAGACAGCAAGTTTTGTGGCTTTCTGCCAGGACTTTTATGAAATAAGAAAGTATGGGTTAGTGATTCCAATAATTATCAAAGCATTATCTAATTATCACTATGTCACAATATTAAAGATTAGAATTTCAAACATAATTATACGAATATTATTAGAGAATTTTGTCTGAATATAATATAAAGAAAATCAGCAAAAATTTAATTATTAATGCATACTGTATTACAATGCAACATTTATAAGCTCCAAAAATAACTAAATTTGTTTTTTATCTTGTCTGGTGGCCCTCTTTTGACACTAACACTGTGCCACTAAGCAAGGCACATTGTTCTTGACTCATAAGATATATACATAAAAGGTAGACTAGATTTGTTTAGCCAAATTTCAGCTTCTATAAATCCAGATTTGGTTCATTCAGATTGCTCTAGAAATTGTGAGAGTGTGTGTGTGTGTGTGTGTGTCACCAGTGACCACACCTTCTCCTGCAGTTCATCAATATCATCACTGATATTCATGATGTCAGCATCCAGCAAGTCGGCCCGACTCCTGCTTTCATCCAGCGTACTGTTGTAGTTTTCTATGGCGTTCTGTAATCATGGGAAAATTAGTTTATTACAAAAAAAAGGCCTGTATATAGATGACTAAGTGTGGCTAAAAACCTGTGTTTCTGTGTGGTCTTGTTTTACTATATTCATTATCATTATGAAAGAAGCGGCTGTAAAAGGGTGGATAAATTTTTTTGAGTTTCACAACCCCCCCGCGAAATTAATCAGAATTTGATAGATTCTGTCCTATAACGTTAGAAGAGGGCTAAACCGGAAAACAGCCACTCTAGTGCGCTTGCTCTATGAGGCGGAGTTAAAGGAAACGCTAGTGCACGTGTGCCTGGATGCACAATGCGTAAGTGGAGGATACGGGTAATTTTATACCCGGAAGTCGAACTTTTTTGGGGTCATACGCCACTGACCAGCTTTCATAGAAATTAACAGAGCTCCGCCTCCAACGCTATATCCAGTTCTATTTATACATCAATGAGTTCAACAGCTTTGTGGGGACCAGAATGGGGGACCCCCCCCAAGGCTGTTTGAGGGTTAAGAGTTTGAGTTAGGGTTAGGCACTTAGTTTTGATGATTCAGGTTAGGGTAAGGGGCTGGTGAATGCATTATCTTAATGACGTCAATGACAAATATGCGTGGCAAAATGGAGTGCGCGTGTGTACACTCACAGCGATGTCCTCCATTGATTTGTTGAGATTGTGCAGCTGAGCCCAGGCCATGGAGCTGGCATTGAGACGGCTCAGCTGACTAGCTACTGAACGGAAGTCTTCATTCATCTTGTCCAGATCCTCCAACAGGACGACGACGCAGCTGTCACACGCTGCAAGAGGAAACGCACACTAAATTTCATTAATCCATAATTTTGCAGAAATTGATCCGTTCTCCTTGTTAGATTACTGATATTTCTTTCCCCTTTTAAAACATAAAAAGGAATTCCTGCCCAGTTGCTGTCACATGTGAGAGTGCATGTGTGTTTCACTTACGTTCACAGTGCATGCTATGATGATGCTCCATGGGCACACTGTATTCATCCCTGCAGGTGTCACACTGTTTTCCTGTCATCCCGTCAGGACAGTGGCACTCCCCTGTCCGGGGGTCACAGTGACCTCCTCTACAGTTGCACTCTGGAGAGATGGAGATGTTGCACAGTACAAGTGGGTTGATTATATTCTAACCATTTTGCATCCGATTTGCATGATTATAAAATGAAATCGCCAAAATCAGGTTCTCAGAAAATTTGAATATTGTGAAAAGGTTAAATTTTGAAGACACCTGGTGCCACACTCTAATCAGCTAATTAACTCAACCTGCAAAGGCCTTTAAATGGTCTCTCAGTCGCAAGACATGGGTTTCAGCTGTCGCATTCCTTGTGTCAAGCCACTCTTGAACAAGACACAGCGTCAGAAGCGTCTCACCTGGGCTAAAGACAAAAAGGACTGGACTGCTGCTGAGTGGTCCAAAGTTATGTTCTCCGATGAAAGTAAATTTTGCATTTCCTTTGGAAATCAAGGTCCCAGAGTCTGGAGGAAGAGAGGAGAGGCACAGAATCCACGTTGCTTGAAGTCCAGTGTAAACTTTCCACAGTCAGTGATGGTTTGGGGTGCCATGTCATCTGCTGGTGTTGGTCCACTGTGTTTTCTGAGGTCCAAGGTCAACGCAGCCGTCTACCAGGAAGTTTTGGAGCACTTCATGCTTCCTGCTGCTGACCAACTTTATGGAGATGCAGATTTCATTTTCCAACAGGACTTGGCACCTGCACACAGTGCCAAAGCTACCAGTACCTGGTTTAAGGACCATGGTATCCCTGTTCTTAATTGGCCAACAAACTCGCCTGAC
>NC_060157.1:4099390-4116200 GCF_021292245.1 Micropterus dolomieu
TGATTTATTTCAGTAATTCCATTCAAAAAGTGAAACTTGTATAATGTATACATTCATTCCACACAGACTGATATATTTCAAGTGTTCATTCCTTTTAATTTTGATGATTATAACTGACAACTAATGAAAACCCCAAAATCAGTATCTCAGAAAATTAGAATATTGTGAAAAGTAAGTCAATATTGAAGACACCTGGTGCCACACTAATCAGCTAATTAACTCAAAACACCTGCAAAGGCCTTTAAATGGTCTCTCAGTCTAGTTCTGTAGGCTACACAATCATGGGGAAGACTGCTGACTTGACAGCTGTCCAAAAGACGACCATTGACACCTTGCACAAGGAGGGCAAGACACAAAAGGTCATTGCTAAAGAGACTGGCTGTTCACAGAGCTCTGTGTCCAAGCACATTAATAGAGAGGGAAGGAAAACATGTGGTAGAAACAAGTGTACAAGCAATAGGGATAACCGCACCCTGGAGAGGATTGTGAAACAAAACCCATTCAAAAATGTGGGGGAGATTCACAAAGAGTGGACTGCAGCTGGAGTCAGTGCTTCAAGAACCACCACGCACAGACGTATGCAAGACATGGGTTTCAGCTGTCGCATTCCTTGTGTCAAGCCACTCTTGAACAAGACACAGCGGCAGAAGCGTCTCGCCTGGACTAAAGACAAAAAGGACTGGACTGCTGCTGAGTGGTCCAAAGTTATGTTCTCCGATGAAAGTAAATTTTGCATTTTCATTTGGAAATCAAGGTTCCAGAGGAAGAGAGGAGAGGCACAGAATCCACATTGCTTGAAGTCCAGTGTAAAGTTTCCACAGTCAGTGATGGTTTGGGGTGCCATATCATCTGCTGGTGTTGATCCGCTGTGTTTTCTGAGGTCCAAGGTCAACGCAGCCGTCTACCAGGAAGTTTTAGAGCACTTCATGCTTCCTGCTGCTGACCAACTTTATGGAGATGCAGATTTCATTTTCCAACAGGACTTGGCACCTGCACACAGTGCCAAAGCTACCAGTACCTGGTTTAAGGACCATGGTATCCCTGTTCTTAATTGGCCAGCAAACTCGCCTGACATAAACCCTATAGAAAATCTATGGGGTATTGTGAAGAGGTAGATGCGATAGACCCAACAATGCAGAAGAGCTGAGGGCCACTATCAGAACAACCTGGGCTCTCATAACACCAGTTATGGCACCAGCAGTGCCACAGACTGATAGACTCCATGCCACGCCACATTGCTGCAGTAATTCAGGCAAAAGGAGCCCCAACTAAGTATTGAGTGCTGTACATGTTCATACTTTTCAGTTGGCAAACATTTCTAAAAATCCTTTTTTTGTATTGGTCTTAAGTAATATTCTAATTTTCGGAGATACTGAAATAGGGATTTTCATTAGTTGTCAGTTTTAATCATCACAATTAAATGAAATAAACATTTGAAATATATCAGTCTGTGTGTAATGAATGAATATAATATCCAAGTTTCATTTTTTGAATGGAATTACTGAAATAAATCAACTTTTTGATGATATACTAATTATACGACCAGCACCTGTACACTATTGAGTGACCTGCACATGTGGCCCCTACTCACAGTGATGTTGGACTGGTTAAGTCACTAAGCTAGGCCAGACAGTGTTCTGTTTAAACACACATCACATTGCAGTCTATCCAAACAGCAGCCGGCCTCTTAGAGGTGGCCTTGATGATTCAAAGGCACTGCGGCTGCTTTACATCATGCCAGTGTTCACCAAATAAAGGCCATGGCCTCTCCCTCTCTTGGATTCACAGTAGTAAGTCTTTCATTTGTCAATGCAAAGTACTAACTCGTCAATAATCATAGTCTTTCATGCATAACAACAATATTTACATTTTGAAAGTATGCATGTCATTAGTTAGAATGCTTTTGTTTTTCTTTGTATGTCATGTTCTGTTCAAATGAAGTGACACTATTTTTTTCATTCTTTGGCTCAACGGTTAATTTCACAGATGGCGGATTACTGTGACAAAGCTACCACTTACAAGAGGTTATAATGGTGAAATATCATCTATATATACATAGACTTTTTAAAAATAATCTAGCTAGAATTGGCCACCTTGGTGGTACTGGTTAGTGAAAATTCTGAAACGTGAACTCTAGCTTGTCCTAACAGCTGGGATTGGAGATATCTGAGATATTCTGGTTTTGAACTGCCTGTGGGTAGAATGTACATGTAAGAATCTATGCATTCTTGTTTAAAAGCCATGTGAAGTCTCTTTTGTGTTGTCTCCTCTCTTCCTCTGTGTATCTCACTCGCAGACTCGACTCGCAATGCTTATCGGAATGCACAGATTTGATTGGCTGAGCAGCATCACATGAGATGACTGGAAGAAGTTTCCTGGGCCACTAAATCAGTACAGGAAATGCTAGAAAAGCTGCACAGGTTAAAATAGAAACGCTCTGTCAGGAGTAGGGATGGGGATCGTTAATTTTTATTGATAGCGATACCCTTATCGAGACTGCTTAACAATGCGATTCTTTATCGATACCACTATCGATACTTTACTAATATTTGGTAAGACCAGACCCAACAGGCATGAGGTAGCCTTGCACGGTATGAGGAAAATATTCAATGTGCAATAACATTGTTAAATATTGAGATGATATGACTTGCAATAAATAAACATATATTGAAGTGCATATTAACTGCCTGGTTGTTTTAAAATCATTTAAAGGATTAGAATGTAATATTTTAAATACAGCTAAATGTTGTGTCTAGAGCAGCAACATTAATGTTAACGACAGCAAAGTCACTAATCGCTGTGGCTCAGGAGATAGATAGAGTGGGTTGCCTATTAATCGGAAGGTTGGGGGTTCAATCCCCTCCTCCTGTCGAAGTGTCCTTGGGCAAGATACTCAATTGGTATGAATGTGTGTGAATGGTGAATGCAGACCGTGTAGTGTAAAAGCACTCGAAAAGACTAGAAAGGTGCTATACAAATACAGTGCATTTACTATATAAACTCAATATCTGACACCACAATCCTGAGTGACGTTTAGAAAGAATAAAAACTCAGTCTGTATCAGTCCCTCCTCTCTCTGCTTTTAATCACTGCCTGCAGGTAACGTTACCTGATGGAAGGAGGAGCGGCTGGTTTGGTTTGTTTTTAACAATGTGCCGAATTTTAAGACTACGGACCAGTCTGTGCTTCAGACAGCTTTCTGTTTAGCTTGTTTTTAACATTTGGCTAATGCCAAGCTAGCGTTAGCTGTGCTTGTAAATAACATAGCCTACAGGATGACAGAGATGATTTACCCAACAGACAGGTGTATTGATAAAGTATTGTCTTTTTACTCGCAAAAGTTTTATTGCACGTACTTACAGTAACGAGTGTAGCTGTCGATAACTCCAGTAGTTTGGAGGGAACTTAACTTCACCGTCTCCACCGCGATGGTGCAGACGGTGCCGCCTGATGATAAACAGGCCCGTGTTTCGGTGCCATCATTAGAAACCTTAGCTTTCTTATCCATTGAAGCTATAAATCAAGATAAATCAGATTTGACGGTCAAGACATAACATTACATTATAGGACCCTGTCAGGGACCAAGCAGTAAAAACAGGTACACAAGGTCAAGGTATTGTAAAGTTTAGGCTTTATTTAACCCACAAATCAAATAAGGTTTCAAATCATATTACACAGAAAAGGTATCAACAGAATTACTCAAAGTGGGTCTTAACTAAACTGAGGTCAACGTAACAAAACCACAACGTAAGTGTGAACATAACAAACCTGACCTACTGAAAGACCCAAAAGGAGGGGTCTAGTATATACACACAGGCCAGCCTACACCAAACACAAAGGGGAGAAAACTTAACTGACTACAATTAAAAATACCCCAAATAAACCCAACAACCAACCATAAGAAAATACTAAACAAACAAACACTACTGAAACCCAATATTAGCCTAACAAACAAAATATCCACACGCTGCTGTGTTGCTAAGAATTTTGTAGTTCAGAGTCCCACTGCCAGGAGTTGGTTCTTTCCACTTCCTGTGGTGGAGTATAAAAGGGAGTCTCAAACTCCAGCTCCCCCTTTGGATCAGCATGTGGAGAAACAAAGGACAGGTATAAATCACTAAACAATTCTTCTCAAGTGAATACTATAACCAAAATGCGTGCACTCAGATTAGGAATTAGCATCATCAAAAATAAAGCCATAACTTTAGGTGTTGGCGGTTGATAGAACCGTCACAGACCCGCTAGTCTCGATAGCAGTATCGATAAGCTCGGAACTTATTGATTTTCAGGTTTTGAGAAATTTTGGAACTGGGTCCTTTTTGAACCGGGTCTCGATCCCCATCCCTAGTCACGAGGTAATAATTTTCAATAATAGATTGGCTGTACATCTGGGTCCAGAAAGGACATCAGCTGGGTCCGGCTCTGGACTAGCAGGACTCTACCTATTAGTGACCTCTGGACTAGCAGGACTCAATAATACTTAAAAAGGTCACTCAGGTTAAAAACACTTAACTGTAACCTGAGATGGGATTCCAAAAATGGAGGTACATTTTATTAACAATATTTCTTTCTTTAAAATGACAGACAAAGCAACTGTAAAATACACAGTAGCACTGCAACAAGTTAGCTTGTTGCTTGTTCCTATTACACAGTAATCTACAGACCCATTAGGTTATAAAACAAGAGAAGACACCATGAACTGGGCATCGGGCATAGTGCAGAAAGGAGTAGCAAAGGGGAAAGGATCTTAATGTTAGACACCACATGTGAATACTGCACCCCATCCAGATGACACCCTGGGTGCTAACAGTAAGGGATTGATTAAGACACCATCATTAGGGAATCAGCCGGCCACCCACTCAAGCCCCACTGCTCATATTCAATGAGAGAAAAGAAGCAAGAGCAAACATTAACAGCTTCACAGAGGCTGCTTACCTGTTCCAGCCGGGAGCACACCAACATACACTCCAGCTGCTCTAACACTGCCGTGTTTACCCAGACCAAGTAAGTGCATCACAGTGGTCAACTGTGACTCACAAATACACACTGAAGACACGCACACACAGCCATGCACACACACAGTTGTCTGATAGAGAACCAAGGAAAACTAAACAAAAAGAAAAAAAAATACAATAAGAAAAACCTAATAGTAAATCTTCCAAATCAATACACAAGCTCAAAAGAAACAATGAACAAAGCCTGAGCCATAAATTGAAATAAGTACTCTCTATCTATATGTTTAATAGACATCCAGTAGCATCCCTAGTGTCTCAGATGGATAACTTTAGTTCACTCTCTACAGCGAGCCCAGATAGAGCCGCAGAGCCAAACTAATTGCAGTACAACAGAAGAGAAACAACTCAACGACTGTAGAGTAGAAATGCAGTCAGAAAACATCAACGTACAGACAGTACATCACCAAAGAGACAGAAAAGCAGCTGCGCCGGGGATTGGAGTCTGGAAATGTGGAACAGGCCACCCACCGTGATGCACAGCCTGGCTTACAAGCATCTGCAAAGTGCATGAAAACACTAGAATTACCAGTTGGGAACTACATGTGAATTAAAAGTAATGCACACTTGCATAGACTCCCAAACAGCGGCAGGGTGAGAGCCGCCAAGCTGTGGCTCAATCACTATTTACAGCAGAGACCGAGAAGAAGGATTACATTGAGCTGAACGGGCGAATGAAAACCGCCTGAAGATGGTGAAAATAAAATAAGCCCGCATTCTTCAGCATAACCAAAGCCATGTTGTTAACATTGTGCTACATTACAGATGGGCACCAAGCCATTCTGAATGTAAGGAGACTGAACATTTTGTTAATAAATTTCAACACAGTTTACCATCACACAAGTCTTGTTGTTCAAAACACGGGAATAAAAACCTTCCAACTTCACAAGAACTCGCTCTTCTCCCGCTTGACGCCTATCCTGTCCTTGAACCTGTGGTGTCTTTGTCATGTTCTGGAGTTAGAGCCTCGGTAAGTCCCCTCGGTACTGTATTTCCTGTCGTCAAACAGGCTTCCGTCGGTCTCAGAAGCTGTGTTTGGTCCCGGTCTGTGTTCACTGGGAGGCTGCTGAGCCTGGTTCTGTTGCTCTCTTTCCTGCAGAAGCATCCCTGCTGTCTCGCCCCCGGCCTGAAAAGCTCTTCCTCCCGGCGAGCAAACATCCTATGCTAGTGATGTAACTAACTCCAACATCTATCCGGTACATCCGAGCTCCATGCATACGGTGCGAAGAGTGATGCCTGTGTCTAAAGATTGAAGGTCCCAGTTGCAAAAATAAAAAGTTCTCGGTGCCATGGGGCAGCTCCGAATGGAGTTTAAGGTTTTCATTGTTTTTTTGTTTTTTTCTGCGATTACCCGACTAATGAAAAGGATGTCTGACTGATTCCTGCTCCATGGGGACAATTGCAGTAGTCAAGAAGGAAAGAAATAAAAGCATGAACTATGATGTCTATATCCAAGTGATCTAGGATGGAAGAAGCTAGCGCTCACAATTGATTTGTTTATCATATATTAAACCAGAAATCTTAAATTGGTTTAGCTGTAGTGTTTTTTGCCATCCAAACTTTTATATCTTCAGCAGGTTAAAGTTCATCAGTGTAACAATGGCAGGGGGAAATGGACATCAAAGGAGCCATAAATAGGGAAAATAAAATAGGGCCTAAAATGGAGCCTTGCGGTACTCTACAGGAGATGGGAGCAGAGGAAGGGAACACATTATCAGCTCTAAGAGAGGGTGATCTGCCTTGGAAATATGAGGAAAATCATTAAAGGGTCTGTCTCTGAATACAAACAGCACACTCAAGATGGTCCAACAGTCTAGAGACAAGAACAAATCATTTGTCCCCCTCATGACAGAAGATGATGCGGAATTTGTCCAAGAAGGAGATGAGTTGATAAAATACTAGGCCCAGTAATGTCCAGCACTTTCTTAAGCTGTCGTGAGGGAACAGTGTCTGAGGGACATGTGCTAAGACTCATATGGGAGATAATCAAGTCAAAGAGGAGAGAGTTGATGAATTTAACTCTTAGCGAATCGTAGGAGGGAGGTGAGATCTGGGATTGTATAGTGTCAATTTTGTTATGAAAGAAACTTAGATATCAGGAGTGGCTTCATAACAATTTGTGACCACAGGGGTGAGTAGACATCTGTTGTGGCATCATTATGTTAACATTGTCATTGGACATGTTTGCATGATGGATGCTGTTAGCATTTTGAGGTTAGCATTTGGCTTAAATCAGAGCCACTGGCATGGCAGTAGACTCTTAGTAGTAGTTTCATTCAAGACATCTGCCTTCATGTGCATTTTTTGTGAGGAATGAAACTATTACAGTATTTAATTAAAAATTGCTAACTGGTTTTGTGAATGTGCTAAAATGTACTGCACAACAAGTTTCTCCACTAATACAAAAGTAATAATAATAATAATAAAGCAGAGTGCATTGAAACACACAATGGACCGACCTCCCATTTCTCCCCCTGTCTAGTATAAAAGACTAAACTGTCCATTTTGATGCGTTTGCTTTGTTTCTTGTTAATAGCTAAAAAATCCCAACCCAGTGAGGCATACATATCTGCGGCAATACCTCACTTCATTGAACCAGTTGTTTGGAGAAGAGGATGATAATCTCCAGAGGAAAATGACAAGATTTGGTCTGTGACCGTGGTGATTCCTCCTAAGTCTTGCTTTGACACTGGTATTGATTTACTCTGATATTCATCATCCAGTCACTTCTGTGCTTCCTGTGAGCTAGACCAGCTCGACTCCTTAAAGGATGTTAACAAAGCATGGAGAGGAGATATTTTTAGATGTCCTGCTTCTGTAGCTAAAGGGCATCTAAAGGACATTCAGCACAATTTAAAGATTTTTTTTTGTGCACCAATTTAGTTATGTTTGCATTTTTTCACTTTACAATTCACTTTTGATGTTTCTTTCATATGATCATAAAAGTCCACTCATTCCAACAGGATTCTTCTATTGACCACTTTCCTGTGAAATTTCCACAGCAATGAGACTGTGGCCAAAAGAAAATTGAAAGCAATGTGCAATATTAGACATGTAGCGCAACAAAGTATAAACTTGTGTTTGCGAATCTACTTCAGACCTTCAGTATTTCAAATGGACTCATCCCTGTCAGTGACCGGATTCTCACTTCTGGGGAAAATGATGCTCACCAGACACTTGAAATGTTATTACCTGGAAGGAGTGCTCTTACTAATACTAATTCAATCGGAAAGGCTTCTATCTATGATCTCTGCTTTGGCATCATGTCTGGAAGGAGCTATTCAGTATGTGTAGTATAAGTGCAGATATACACAATTGTTGCTACAATCAGAAAGAGTGGTGCAGTGTCTTGAGACGTGGCTCATGCAAAAATAATGATGACAGCACATATCAGCAAGAATATCAACTGCAGTACAGACATGATTACTTCTGTTTTGTTTGTTTGTCTTGCTTTTAAAAACACATCACTTAGCCACATAGTTTCACTGTGTGAAATTTGCCTTCATTACCATGAACACACACACATAGTAGTTTGCTTTTTTTTAATCCTACACGCTCTGTTTTGCTGCAGTAAATAACTGAAAATAACTATATTTTTTTATATTTTTATTTGTGACCTGTTTTTAGATTTACCCCTCAGTAGAAACCAGTGGGCCTGGACCTGAGAGCCACAGACAAGGTAGGGAGGTCAGAAAGACAGGATAACACATTGGTTTTAGGTGTTGAGTTTCAATGTGTTAAGATGAGATGGAATTACACCAGCTGGAAGGCCGATTTATACTTCTGCATCGAGGCTATGCATGTAGCCATTATATTGTGAACATACTTGTGTGTTTGTGCAATTACGCCGCCAAAATGCTAGTTGGTGATGGGGTTTTTTATGGTCCGCTGTATTGAGTTTCTTCGCCACTGTTATGAGTTTAGCCACCTGTTGGTGTAGGCTACTACAATCAATGGCGACGGAAACTGAGCGGATCATGTTGGGAGTTGGAGCTAAGGTATGATGAACGCAGAAATGAGAGAAGGCATCAGAGGAGATGGTATGCATGACCCTCAAACCGGTTGAGGCCAACACAGAAATGCGTAAGAGGAAATGAGAAGCGACCAAGCCGGCCAATCACAGTTTTTGTGGTCTGCGTCGTTGCAATGTGTAGTGTTAGAGCCCTAGTCCTGAAGGCACCTCTGAAATGTCCTCTGGTGTTGTTTGCTCTTATGTTAGACTTTTGTTCCCGTGCGGTGATGATCGCGCTCTCAGCTTGGAGCCTTGTGATCAGCCGAGGAATAAACAAGTCCAAACCATCAGAAGAATTATCAAACTCTGACGTTTCTCTTGTTCAACTTCAACATGGACTGAAGACTTTTAGAGACGTTTTGAGGGCTTTGGACAAAGCCTCAAGTTTCTACAAGATTGTATCATTCTGCAGTAGAGGAAAGATCTCCTCAGCTGGGACAACTCCTCCCCCTCCTTTTCTCTCCAAAAAGAAGACATTCAAATTACTCAAGCTCCGCTACTTTAATCAGATTTTGAATTTTAAACATTCAACTTCATTTCACATACATTTTTATCAGTATAAGTGTATGCTTACAATAAAAATATAATCACTGCATTTAAAGTACAAGTAGTAGACATTAATAAAATTCCTTCACTAAGGCAGTAATTCTGTGTTTAACTCATTTAAGTTTCTTATAGGTTGCTCTAGCCAAAGACATTAACTTATTCTCCTCGCCACATTTCTGATTTTCTGCTTTGGTTGGCACGGTGGTCCGGTGGACAGCGCTGTGGCCTTACAGCAAGAGGATTGCAGGTTCAAACCCCGTGGAGTTTGCATGGTGCCACCGTGCCCACATGCGGCTTAGGTTTTGGTGACCCACTGGTGAGTAGGTGTGAGTGTAACTGGTTGATTGTCTATTTGTGGCCCTGCGAAGGATTGGCGACCTGTACCCTGCTGGGATTGGCTTCAGCCCTCCGCGACCCTGTCCGCAGGATAAGCGGTTGACGATGGATGGATCGATGGGTCTTCTGCTTCGTTATGAACAATCCAGGAGATGGAGAAGCAGCGTTCAGTTTTTACTCTCCATATTTCTGGAACAAACTCCCAGAAAACTGCAGGTCTGCTGAAACTGTCAGTTAGTGGAGCATTTAGCAGCCAAAGAGCCCCCGAGAGTTGCTGGAGACCACAACAGAGCTAAAAGGAGAGTGAATATTGGACTTAGATTCATCAGATGATTCCAGAGGAATGATATTCTCTGTTTCTGCAGGATGTGTGTAAATAGGCAATTTTTGTAAGCAAGTTTGCCACAATAAGGTTATAAATGTAAGTTATTTTAAACTATTGCTGCTTTAAATTTTGGCATTTTCAGTTTAAGTTTATCATTGCAACCCCCCAGCAGCAGGCAGGGAATATGTATAGACATCATGCAGTGAAAAACCATAAAGTGTACTATTCTTAAGGTTAGAAAAGCACATTTATCAATGGAAAAATCAAACATATGATTTCCCAGACCAGCTGGAAGAATCTGAGCAAAGTAGGAAGACAGACAGTAAATGTTAGTTAGTCTTCATATCAGATGTGAGCATGATGTGTGTACCATCTGCGTTGAAAAACTGGAACAAAAGGGACATTTGGAGCTCTATCTGTGTATCCACTGTATGCCCTAGCTGTTATATATTGATTGCCACAATGGGAGTGAAAACACATATTTTAATGACAGTATGGCCACTCATTTTACAATCTAATTAAAGTATGTGATGCATAGCAAGGGGCTCGTCAGTTTGGAACAATTCCATCCTTGTAGCACCTGCAGCTGACCCGTTTCTCTGCCCCATTTGGCATGTCGCCTATCATTTCAAAAAAAGGGAAACCAAGAGATTTGTGTAACAACAAAGCGTCCATAGTGTTTCCTGATAGAAGATCAGTCATATTATTGAGCTGGCCTCTCAGCCTTGAAGTGATAAACAGAGGGACCAGCACTTAACTAGTGCCATATACTAACCAATAAAGAACTGAGGCAGGAAAGAGGAGATATGTCTTTGCTGCCCAGTTTTCCCTTTGGGAAGATGAGCAGCTCTTGATACCTGCATATGTCAGCCATTGGTCCCTGCTGTGTCTGTGCAGATAGTTCAGCACTGAGTGGAATTAATCACACCTACCATATCTGACTTTGCCTCTATCGTGGGGCTGGAAAAAAAGAAAAGAAGAACCTTCAGTAAGTAATTTTGTCCTTTCCACTTTCTTACTGACTGAAAAAATAACGAGAGGATAGGGAACTTTTTTAGGATGTTTCACCTTAATAAGTCTATATAGTTGCCATGGGTAAGCCAATTATAGCAGCTGTACAAAACAAGAAAACAGTGGTTCTGGATACAAAGTACTGTATAATACATGGTAAAATAGTTTATTAATACAGTTGACATCATCTATTTCCAAATAATGTACACATTGGTAATACTGTGACCTGTGAAGGCAACGTGACTCATGGGAAGAGCATTAAACTTCTATTATCAAAATCTGGGAAGCTTATTGTCCCTTTTGTATCTGCCCTGGAAAAGTATTCAGTACACAGACTATTGTCCTGGTTACTGAATTGTGGGGCTGATACTATAAACAGTCAAATCTCCAAGTGGAATTATTTATAGTGGTTGCACTGGGTTCATGGCTTCTTGTCTCTCTCTCTTTAATCTGATGGCCTTAAAATATGCATTCTCAAGTTCAGCCAGGATTCAGCAGTCTGAGTTAACCAAATCAAGCAGGTATGTTCCAATATTCTTCTTCGTAGAAAATATCCTGTTTCTGTTTCCATGCTGAGCAATGGCAGAACAATACTTTTATGTTGTCAAGTGTAGGTTTGTTGCTCGGGCAAAACACTTCAGTGAACGCTACACTGAAATCTAGTCACTGTTTTTACGTTTACATTTACACAATTTATTCATCATCAACTCATATAATAACATTTTTATTGATCATGAAGATGGGTTATTCAAAATCTGACCTGGAACTACAGGAAAGGTTAAAAGATTTTTATCCCCATGGCTCTTTGCTTGGTCGTCCGTTCCAACCAACACAAGTGGTAGATCTTGTGGGAAGCCAGTGAGGGATCACATCCCTAATGCTGCATTTGCAACCTTTACTGGTTGGTCATGGTGCTTGCACAGAGCAGAGCAGCATCACTTGAAACTCCTGCAGGTTTTCATACACTGCTAAGTGCCCTAAAACTGCTGAACAGGAATGTGAATGATGGGGCTATTTTGGAAAGGAGGCTAAGAAAAGATGGACTTTTTCCAAATACTGCATCCATCCATTCTCCAAACCACTTATCGTGTTCGGGGTCACAGGGGGCTCAAGCTCTTTCCTGTCTATTATAGACACACGTACGTAGATGTTATAGACAATTTAGCCTTTATGTACTGTAAAGATTCGGTTCTAATGGGTTTCTTACAAGGAGATCCAATGTGGGACTGGGCTGGATAAAAAAACAAAAGTCAGTTTAGTCAGGTCAGCAAGGGTTTGTTTAAGAGCACAGACTCCAGAGAAAGGCATAGTAGGTTCACTTATGGGTGCATCATAAGAGGAGATATGTTTTAACGCAGGTATTTAAAAAAGCATAAACATTTACAACATTTATCCTTATCGAGTTTAAAAAATTACTACTGTGTTACTATGTACACAAAAGGCCTAATTCTCTCAAATGTTGTCAAATCTGACAATTCTGTCAAAATCTGTGTTAGTGAGCACTTCTCCTTTGCCGAGATAATCCATCCACCTCACAGGTGTGGCATATCAAGATGCTGATCAGACAGCATGGGTATTGCACAGGTGTGCCTTAATCTGGCCTCAATGAAAGGCCACTGGAAAATGTGCAGTTCAATCACACAGCACAATGCACAATGCGCAGTTTTGGGGGAGCGTGCAATTGGCATGCTGATTGCAGGAATGTCCACCAGAGCTGTTGCCTGTGAATGTTCCTTTCTTTGAGTTCGGCTCATGATAAATGGGGGCAAAAACAAAAGTGTTGTGTTTGTGATTTCTTCAGTGTACAATGGTGGTTGACATCATTAAGACTCCTGCCAGCATCCCTGTGTGCTCAGTGCAAGAAGAGGATCTAGGCGTTTTGTCACATTGTGAATAACAGCAACTCTGTGTCCAATATTAAGTTTTGTTTTGCCCTCATTTGGCGGCAGCACCTAAGAAAAAAAATCTGTGTCTCTTTGACCTTATAGATTTTTATTCTTCACCAGCCAAATCCAGGTAGTACAATTAGCTTGAGGGAGCTTATGTGCAGGAAAGCTGCCAGGTGCACAGCTGATGGCTCATTGCAGAGGGGAGGAGGACTTCTAGACCTCTAATAACGTGGTCACTTTTTTTTTTTTCTTACTTTTATTGTTACGAAAAACAGAAAGGGAAAGAATACAGCAGACAGACTGTAAGCTGCTTAACTGTAGTTTGGTTTATCTGGTCCTGATCAAGGGTGGGAAAATTAAACATTGTTGCGGTGTAGCTCTGGTCTGGTTCGTGTTCTCCCTGACTTTTTACAAATGAACCAAGAGGAGTAAACAAGTTATACAGACCGGCAGGTAACTCGTTGACAATACGCCGACAATGTCGACAATACGGGACAATACGGGAATCAAAATCTGGTGACTGAGAAGTTTATATAACAGTTTAATGCTTCTGATGTCTATTTATGTTCATTGGCATCACAAAGAGTCCATGAAGAAATAACTGATTATAAGAATCATTAGTTTTATTAGTCTGCAAATGTCTGCATATTATGAATAATGATTAGAGACAGGATGGAGAGGAGGCGTCTTGTACAGTAATGATTCGAAGATTATTACTGTGGGATCACTGTGACACACTTTTTAATAGACGTAATGAACTGACAAAGTACATGGAGTTCAAATATGCACAGCTTTTGAACTATTAATCATGGAAAATGCATACACGCCGACGTGCATCCATGGTTACCAAATGATTTGCATAGACATATCCATGGCTTATACAGATCATTTTTAACATTTCTACAACACTACGGAATATATGCATAACTAACAGGCAAAACCATTACACAAAGCTCCATAACCACCACACATATAGGTTAGGTGTGAATTCCCCCAAAAAGTTTGGCAGGGGCGCTGTTAAGGTGGCACCTATGGGGTGGAATCAATGACAATAGAAATAGGCCACGTTGTCCACGCTGGTGCTGTTTGCAGCATGTTGGTAGTGGTGGGGGACCTCGTATCAGCAGAAGACACAGACGAGTCTAACTTTTTCTATTTTGCCACAATCAAGACACACAAACAAACTATTAAAAATTTTCTTCATGTTTGGTCGGGCAGATTGGGGCTACAGTGGGCCCCTTTGTAACTAAAGAGAACCGTGGGCCCGGTGCAGCCGCACCCTCTGCCCGTCATTACACAACGACTCAACCATACACAGCAGAGAGCCACAAAAATGAACTGAGAGTTCGAAATGATGCATCCGCCTCAATTCTTAATTCTCAGCAGGTTCAGCAGCCCGTTCATGTTACAGGAAGGCATTTTATTCAGTATAAATATAAAAAATATTGCTTAGTGTTTATTCTGGATTTATTGTGGCTTTTCCTGTAGCTAGAAATGAGAAACCTGCTTTTGTCCACCTCTGTCTGAAATCACTGACCCATTGTTTCAGAGATTACTAACAACTTTGATGGCAAATCTGCTACTGTTATCATTGACTGGCAAAGGTAGCTATAGGAAAGGGGCTTGGTGAATGGTCGATTACACAGAAAACAATGGATAACAATCAGGTTTTGATAAAAGCGACAAAATGTACTTGAGTATGGAAATTTGTTAGATAAACTAATGTAGATATGCTTCCAGGTTTATATTTTCACAAATTCAGCTTTAGTATTGCATACTTTAATACATAGATTACTTACAAAAAATACTTCCAGAGAGCAGACTAACACTTGTTTGAACAGTAAATTCCATGCAAATACATAAATTTTTTCCTATTTCTAATAGTTGTAAACAGACAGTCAGACATTTAAATGGATAGCAGTGAAAACATAACTGCTTTGGCGGAGGTAATGAGCTTTTGAAAACAGGAACAGGTCTTGGTCAGTCACAGATTAAGTAGAACACGTGTGGTAACATGGCTTTATGGAAATGAGGCAGCTGTCCCCGATAATGCAATTGGATGAGATTCTGCATGCTGCTCTTGGGAAGTCAGCTCTGATAGTTTGCTGCTGCATCGAGTTTGATGCTCTCCACTCCAACTCCATCAATCATTCAGAGAGCATATCAGCTCTAAACCCAGTTATTTTGGAGCTGAGCAGGGGGGAAGTATTAGTGCTGATGTAAATGTACTGCAGGAGCAGAGGCATTGACAATGCAAGAATAGATTACATCAATTAACATACTATTCTGTTTGTCCTCACCTACTCTCTTAATCTTCAAATCCATTTCTTTTCAGAGAACAAATAGAGAGTAAAAGATTTAGCATTCATCTCTTCTGGGATAAAAAAAAAAGAAAAGAAAAAGTTGTTTAACAAACAATCAACAAGCGTTTCAATCAGCAACGGTATTTTGGCAATGGATTTCATGTCTAAGACACGGTAAACCCTGATACATAAAGCTCCACTGCAAATTTACCCACTGTTGGAGACGGCAATGAATGTATTAGCTAACGTGAGAAATGATGCTGATTATCTGCAATGAAGTTTGTGCACAGAATTCTGGATGTTCTGCAGGGTAGAGGCATCCAATAATTTTGTGCTGTGCTGTTAATTCTGCTCATCCAACATACACTCAGTTAACCTGGACTTTGTTGCAATATACACACCATGCAGAATCTTTTTCACCGAAATGCTTAAATCCATTTTGCACTAGGTCAATAAATTATAAATCAACCCGCAGATTAAGTAGGATACGGGAGAGGCATCCCTCCCTGTCTCACCTTTGCACCCTGAAGCAGACTGCCTTCTCGTCAACCTGCCACGGGTTTAGGAAGTCATGTCACGTTCTGCTTTTACAGAACTGGATGTGCTGATGGTTGTTGCCGGAGGAGCTCAGTTTTGTGTAACACACAGTCTAATTACAGTGGCAGGCAAACTTTCCTTAGTGCACATCCACTGTCTGAGGTGGAGTTCAGGATGTCGAGTTCAGGATGCGGAGTTAAACACAGCTAACAGACACTTCTGTGAGCCGTCTTCACAAGGCAATATTTCATCACTAGCAGTGAGCAACAGATGAGTTTGACAGACAACAACTCTGCTGAAGAAATCAATAATCAGTCATATGATTGTAAATTGAACTGATGCACTACTACAGTGGGGGAAATAAGTATTTGACCCCTTGCTGATTTTGCAGGTTTGCCCACTTACAAAGAATGCAACAATCTACAATTTTAATCATATGTACATTCTAACAGTGAAAGACAGAATCCCAAAGAAAATTCCAGAAAATCACATCATATGAATTTATAAAAATTGATAACCATCTGATGAGGAAAAACAAGTATATGACCCCCTACCAAACAGCAAGTATTCTGGCTCCTACAAGCCAGTTAGTCTTTCTTTAAGACACAGCCCCAATCCCAACCAATTATCTACATCAAATACACCTGCCTCACCTCGTTACCTGTATAAAAGACACCTGTCAACACCCAAACAACCAGCATCCAACATCACCACCATGGGCAAGACCAAAGAGCTTTCTACGGACATCAGGGACAAGATTGTTGATCTGCACAAGGCTGGGATGGGCTACAAGAGAATCGGAAAGCAACTTGGAGAGAAAAGATCAACTGTCGGTGTCG
>NC_060157.1:4116300-4138534 GCF_021292245.1 Micropterus dolomieu
CAATGCAGAAGAGCTGAAGGCCACTATCAGAGCAACCTGGGCTCTCATAACACCTGAGCAGAGCCACAGACTGATGGACTCCATGCCACGCCGCATTGCTGCAGTAATTCAGGCAAAAGGAGCCCCAACTAAGTATTGAGTGCTGTACAAGCTCATACTTTTCATGTTCATACTTTTCAGTTGGCTAACATTTCTAAAAATCCTTTTTTTGTATTGGTCTTAAGTAATATTCTAATTTTCAGAGATACTGAATTTGGGATTTTCGTTAGTTGTCAGTTTTAATCATCACAATTAAATGAAATAAACATTTGAAATATATCAGTCTGTTTGTAATGAATGGATATAATATCCAAGTTTCACTTGCACCTGTAAGTGCTTTGCTGTGTACTATGTCACGCATTCACTCACTCTGGCATCCGTTGGGTCCATAGTCCCAGTATCCAGGAGCGCACTGTTTGCAGTTTGGCCCATTGACTCCGGGCCGACAGGCGCACTGACCGTTCTGAGGGTTACATGGTCGGACGAGAGCTGCAGAAGCATCACAGTCGCACTGCTGACAGCCAGAGCACGAGTCGAAGCCAAACGAGCCATCCTGAGAGAAAAACAGAATCAGGTAGAGGTTGATGCGATATTGTAAAACTTCATCATCTGGCAAGAATAACATTTTTAGATTTAAGATCCACACTGAAGATACTGTACAACGAATGTAAAAAAAACCAAACTCTTACCACACAGCGTTCACAGTGCAGCCCGCTGACTCCTACTTTACAGCGACACTGTCCAGTTTGTGGGTCACATGACTCAGTGCCACACGGAGAACAGTTGCATTCTGTGTTATAAGAAACAACAGTTTTAATTTTCTGATACATCCTGTAACAGCGTAGTTCAAACACTGTTACCTGTTTGGCATTAATCAAAGTGTCCCACTTTCTGATATCATCTGTCCTACATTCTTCTTTACTTAACTGTTTAATTGAACAGCTTAATTAGATCAAATGAACTGAGGTTGGACATGAACTCACTGGTGCAGTTTTTGGCGGTGATGGCGTCTCCGTAGTAACCGGGAGCGCAGGTTTCGCAGTGAGGCCCGGCGGTGTTGTGCATGCAGCTGAGACACTTGCCGGTCAGAGGGTGACAGTCGATGAACAGCATGTTCGGGTCCGTGTTGCCGTTGCAATGGCACAGCTGGCACCTACTGCCGAGCACCATAGGGTTGCCGTAATAACCTGGGGCGCACCTGTGTTAAGAGGCTGATGTTTAATGACACATGTATCTGCAGCAAATGGTGTTCTTTTTTCTTCTTTTTTATAAAGTGATGCAGCACATAACAGGTAAAACGCATAACAGAAACAATAACATGTAGTGAAAATACAAAAAACTGGAAATGTTTTTGACATACTGACAAGTTGGATATTGAAGACGTTGAATGGCAATTTGTGTGTGTGCATGTTCAGGAGGTAGAAAATTAGGGTTGGTATGGGGGAAAATGAATCGGGACATGGGTACAGTAAATGCTTTGAATTATTTTGAATTTATTATCATTTAAGGAGGCAGTAACCATTGTGGCTCTTTGTTAAAAACAAACATTAGAATTAAAGTAAATTAGTTGAACATGTTTTTTGATCCCTCGGGGGAAAAATGTAATAAACCTCTAATCCTGTAATGCATTAAAAATAAACAAAACTTTGTATGAGAGCTTATCTTTGAGCAGCAAAAGGCCCTTCAACAATTTCTGTGTGTGAAAAGACCTTAAAAATAACGTTGTTTACAACAAACACTGTAGTAAGGAGGTTGTTTACCTTTCGCAGTGTGGTCCAGCATAACCTGGCATACATAAACACTGCATCCTGTCGTTTTTCTGCACACAACCCTCTGCAAAGCTACACAAAGAGACAAAACATAGGGAATTATTATAATATAGGTTCCAATGAAAAATCAGGGGAGTGATTGTTAAAGATGACACTAATGGTGAGAGGGGTAAAGAGAGGGTTTAAAAGAATGAGGGATATGGAGAAAAGTAACAAGAGGAAGATCGCAGGAAAAAAAAGAGAATAAAATGTACTGACTTGTTCGATGGGACCCTCAGTGGGCAGGGACAGCTGGAGCACGACACTGCATGTCCGTCAAGACTGTTGTTGCCAAGGAAGCCACCCTGGCACTTCTCACAGTGGTCACCGGCTGTGTTGTGCTGGCAGCCCTGATGGATAGAGAGAAAAACACCATGACAGACAATGACTAACCTGTAACGATGCTTGGTGAAATCAAGAAAAACAGAAAGGTTTGTGGTTTTCAACAAGAGCAAAATATTAGAAAAATAAGAGATAAATATTTATCATTAAAAATCCTCACCACACATATTCCAGATCCATCCAGACACTGGTCTGAGTGTCCGTTACAGTTACAGGGAACACATTTACCCAGAAACAGCCCAATAGTGTCTCTGTAGTAACCTGGAGCACATTTCTATAGACAGGAGAGGAACAACATGTATGTAAGGGATAAGAAGATTATTTTCATTAATGATTTACATTTGTGTTTGAAGATTAATCAGCTGCTTCATAAAACTAATTAATTGATAACCAAATAGTTGCAGATGAATGTTCTGTTCTGATAGTATAATCAGTTAATTGTCTGCTTGAGTCAGATATACATGTACCCATGTCTGTTGTTTAGTTGGATCAATAATAAAAAGCATTCTCTCATTTTTCTACAAACAAAACATATGCAATCAGAACATTTGAAAGATGCTTTCTGTTCTTAAGATCATTTATATTTGTAGATCCAACAACTAAACATACAGAACCAAAAACATAAAACTACTAGTTGATTAATAAATATTGAAAACTTAACAGTCAGCTGAACTTTCTAATAACCGATGTGTTCTCTCACCTGACACGAGTCTCCAAGGTAGTTGGCGGGACACATGCAGATCTCCACGTTGTTCGCATGGCGGCCGGCAGGCAGGCTCTCTGCGCCCTCCAGCACGGCACCGCGGAGGGACACGGAGTGGGCCGACTGGGAGTGCAGGGCTCGGATCTGCAGAGACTCCAGACCGACCAGAACCATCATGAGCTCCTCCCGAGACACCACGTTACCGGTCTGACCGTGACGGAAACTTCCCTGTGAGGAGAGGAAGGAGGAGAGAGATGAATGAAGGATCGCTGAGAGGAACGTCATCAGCTCTTCTCTGAAGAAATAGAAACAAATTATGAGGACAGTGATGACAAAAAATACAATAAGGAAGAAAATTAAGCAAAAAAAATAAACAAATACAGAAATAAGTTAGAAAACATGCACACTGGTGAGCATTCAGTGGTGATTTAGAAGATTGACTATAAAAAAGGGTGGTAATTTCAGGACTAGATTATCAAGCAAGCTGTCAAGCAGTTAATTACTGCAATAATGTAAAAAGACGTAGAAATAACGGTAATAACATGTTGAGGCGATAAAAAAAGAAGAGGGTGATGTATTTTTCTTTTTACATGAAGTAGGGTAGTTTTTGTGGGAGAACAAACTTAAATTCATCACAAATTTATGTTTTATTTACAGTATATAAAAATAAATAAATAATAAAAATAAATGACAATTCTACAAAACCATCTAGAATCAAATAGGACTAATATGTCAGTTTTGAGAAACGTAAGTAGAACATTTTTCATTAACCTATGATCAACAACACATTAATTCAGAAACTTTCTGGTTACATTCGTTTTGCCATCCAGTCATGTGAAATCAAAATTTGATCACAAATTAAAATTTTACCCATAAAGCACATCCCCGTGTGCAATAAGCAGTTGTTCAAATTTGCATGATTCCAGAAAGAGGAACAGTTGGATAGTGAATACATTAAGTTTTCAAAGGACTCGAACCATGATAAAACAATTTTAAAGCAATACCACCTAAAATTGCATTTCAGCAGTTCTACTGTAGGGGGCATTGGAAGATAATATAATATAACAGGAGGTCACCAAACTGCAAAATTTGTAGCTCTTGTTTCCAGCTATGGTTCGACTGAAAACTTCTGTAAAGAAAAAGTGGATTTCCCTCCGGTGATTGTTACTAAAAATCACAACACTATTTTGGAAAAAGGGGCAAATCCGATACGTTGCTTAAATTCAACTTCTCATGTAAATCTTTACCTCGACCATGTGAACTATTCCCAGGTGAGGCTCTTCAGGTGAGGAGTACTCTCTCTCCATGAACACCAGGGTCATCTGGTTACCCTGCAGGGGAAAAACACTATATTTTAATAATACTCTTTGTGTGTACATGCTTGATTATATATGTCATGTGCATGTGTTTGTGTTTCTTGATTCTGGCAGAGACCTGTCGACATATGTCTTTTTATTTGTGTTTCTGTATGTGAGTGTTGAGTACCTTGAGAATGATGTCAGGCCTGGAGGCTTCTGCAGGCAGAGACAACACGTCGCCTCTCATGGTTTGAGTGTGGAGACGATACCTTAAATAACCTCCATAGGATGAGACCTGAGGAAACAGGGACACATTTAGGAGATATTAGAATAAAAAAAATACAAACAGGTATAAAGACAGAAAGTAAAGACTAAAATAAAGCATTAGAAAGACAGGAAAAGCAGACAGAGACAGACTTGTAGCTTTAATCTCATGCTCATCTTAATCCATACAACAAAGGATTACATTCAGACCTGTACACTCAAACAGCAACAAGATCTAAGGCTGGATAAAACATCTATGAAAGATAAAACGCCTTTATTTCATGTAGGTTTTGGCAAAGCTGACATTTGAAGCTGGTTTATGGAACGTAACAGGACTAAGTCTGGGATTTGAATCGAGACCTCAGCCCGCAGGACTGATGCTGGTTGTATCACATGTGAACGTCTAGACGAAACACTGATCTGTATCCAAACACCTCGTCTGAGCCTCTGGATCATGACGCGTCTGTCTGTCTGTCTGCATAATTTAGGTGTGTGTATGAGATGTGAAATGTATTTGTGACTTTGCTGAAGTTTTTGTCCCTTATGTGTCATCAATACCTTTGAATCACACAGCTAAGGCAAGTTTATTTGTGTAGCCCCTTTCAACAAGGCAATTCAAAATGCTTTACATAAGATATAAAAAGGCATTAAGACAAGATAGAAAATCAATTCTAAAAAGACACATATAAGTAGGATTTTTACAAGGGTGAAATAAAATAGAAGATCCAAATAAGGAAAAATACAATAAGATGTGATATGAAGATGGTCCCAAATATAATTCAATACAAGTCCTGATTTAACAGAGCTAAGGTGCATTTATTAGGGACATTTGGCTATATTAATGAGCATGTTCCACTATTTTATAGTCTCATACAAACCTTATAATGTTAATATGTTGTCCAAAAGGTGCAAGGATATATGTTCTAGATTTGGAAATAAAGTGTTAATTTGGAAACCTAATCCTAAATTTTCAATCTTACTTCATTTTTTTAGTTCAAAGGAATAGCTTGAGGTTTTGGAAAAAAGGCTTATTTGCCTTTTTTCCAAGAGTTAGATGGGAAGAGCTGTCTCTCTTATATGTCCATTAAAACCTTCCCCCGGAGCCAGGAGCTTATCTTAGAGACCGGAAATGTGCGCCAAGCAGCACTGAAAATCTCACTAACTGACATGTTCTATCATGTTAGTTTAATCTGTACAGTTGTGGTTTTGGGGTGGGGGGGTGTTACGTGCTGGACCAGGCTTGGCAATGCTAAGCTAACCGTCACCTGGTTGCAGCTTTCTATTTAATGGACAGATATGAGAGTGGTATCAATCTTATAATCACGTGACATTACAAGCTTGGTAAAAGTAAGATAAGTGAAACTAAATTCGGTTACGATAGGCACGATTATTTTGTTGAATCAGAAAAAGTGTTCGTCGAGTCTTAGCTCTTAGTATTCCTTGTATCTTGCCTCAAATTGCACCTTGAATAAACAAAGTATTTTGAGTTGAATTAAAGCCCAGAATCTATTTACACTTTCTTCAAAGGTCCTGTCTCACGTACCTTGTCTCCCAGGTAAGCCTTTGGTGCGTGCCAGTGAAGGTCCTGGTAGACATCTGGCACATCACTGAGGTCAGCCTCTACAAGGTCCTGATCAGGATACACTGCGACCGGTACTTCCTGTCTGTCTGCTCCTAGCAACACCCAGCCCTCCATGTCCATGACCTACAGGATAGATGAATGGTAAACGATAAAAAAGGAGTGAACGAACATGAAGGGGGAAGAGATCAGAGATTGGACATGAGCTTAAACTTGTAACGGTCAAATGTTGAGAGAGAAACACGCTAACTTTGTTCCTGCAAAATCTAAAGGCAAACTTTTAACATGACTAACATTAGAGGATATTAAATGTATGAATTCTTAGTGGGAATGTTGATGACAGCAATGAAACTCTGCAAGGATTCAAGAGATATTCAATCAAAATACATGTAAGTAAAATATCAGGATAATAAAGGTTAAAACATTGAAGGTATCTAAACTTAGCAAGCGGTGCGTGTCTGGCAATCAAAATATTTACTGGTAACAGCTAGAGCTGAAATGATTAGTCAATGAATCGACTAGCCGATCGCCAGACCTTTGCATGTTCCAGCTTCTCCATTATTAGGCTTTGCTGTTTTACTCTGTTTTATATCAGTGTAAATTGAATATTGAGGTTTTGGACTGTTAGTAGGACAAAAAAGGACATTTAAAGACATCACCTTGGGCTTTAGGAAACCGACATTGCTGTCCTTTTTTAGACAATACACCTAATTGACTGATCCCCCCCAAAACATCTGCATACTAATTATTGTTAGCATGGTTTTAGGATCAATAAGCACCGTGATACCGAGTCTCAGCAGAATGATGTGGTTGAAGTACAAGGTTAATAAAATCTCTCATTTGTACAGACATCTCTTCAGAATTTGAAATCAGGCTCATTTTCTGTTAGCTGCATCAATAATGCCTAATTTCTTCTAATCATCTCACAGCAGATTTTCCAGATCAAGTTCACTCGTGGATATGTGGAAGTTTAATAGAAGTCAGCGAGGTTTTAAAAACACCCTGCTAGCAGATACAGAAACAGATGAAAACAAGACCATTTGTGGTTAAAGTTTAAAATAACAACCTCTGTGCGTCTTTTGTCAGAGCTGCGGCAGCGATCGGTGGCCCCGAAGCAGAAGCAGCTGGTGCAGCCCTTCGGGTTGGTTGGGTCCAAGTGGAACGTGCCAGCTCTGCACAGATCGCATCGGGAACCCTGGACGTTCTCCTACAGGTGGAAGACACACATCAGGTTAGAACATACAGTAGGCCGCAGGATTCAGGAGGACATGCATGTGTGTGCGCTACCCAACCTTGCAGAGACACTGTCCCGTGAAGGAGTCACACACTTCCTCCTCAGTTCCCGCCTCGTTGCAGTCACATGGCCTGCAGTTGGGAAAACCATAGAAACCGGGAGCACAGCGGTCACACTGACGGCCGGCGATGTTGTTCTTACATCTGCAAAAAATAATATACAACTGTTACAAAAGCTACAAACTTTTACCTTTATTACCTAAAATATATTTCAGTCTTGCAGGAGGTTTATTGCTCCTCATTATCCATCACAAACAGTTGATTAATTATAATGCATATTTTGGCTTGTTAAAGAGATACACTGGCAGCTGACTGCAGGGTAAATGCAACTGTGTGTTAATGCCAGGTGCTGGGATCTTAGGTGTTGAGAGAAAAACTCTCAGCTTTACATCCTTGTCTTGTCTGGACAAAGCTGACACATTCCTCTGTGTTTGTGTCTGTATGTTTGTAAGGGGGGAATGATTGTAATTTAAGATATCTTGAATGCGTGAATGCTTACAGCAATGGGGGAAAAAAAAAAATTTGGAAGACAGACTTTTCTAGAAAGACAAACAAAAGGATAGCAGCAAAGACAGACAGAAAATGACATGTGACGTTTTCAGCTGTAGCAATCTGCTTACAGTGAGTGAGAAAAGCACTCTCAATATATCAAATTGTTTGGAAGATATGCGTGTCACAAACCCCCGGTCGTGACCCTGACCTTCCTGTTGGGATGCGTGTGTGTGATTGTAGTTTTTGAGTTATTTTCCCCTTTGGGCGTTCATGGTGTGCTTGGTGTGTTTTGGTTTTTGTCCGTCTCTCTGTGTTCTGCTTCCTTCCTCATGCTCTGGGGCTGCTGGTGGGCGTGGTTGCCTGAGCTCCAGTTTACACACCTGAGACTCATCCAGTTAATCAGCACACCAGTGCCTCAGCCTACAATCAACTTAAAAGACCAGCCCAACCTTCCAGTCCCCGCCAGATCGTTGTACCTCACAGTACGAACGCGCCAGCCTGTTGCCCATCCTGAACTATCAGCATCTTGTCTGAACCCTTGCATTAGTATTAATTTGTTTTTCTGTCTTGGCCACAGAATACCTGCCCATGCCTGACTCGGATTCCTTTCATGTACCACGGAAAGCCCTGAGCTCTGGAACCAGGACCACATGCCCCTTGGAACAACCACCCATCCCCAAGCCACACCTGTCTCTCCCTCGAGTTCGATAAATCCTCTCACTGCTCATACTCTGGTCTGCGTCTGAGTTTCTGGCCCCCGTCCTGACAATATGAGTCATGTGTCAACCTGTCAAATTTAAAGCCTTTGGAGGGAGGCAGGCTAACTGTTCCCTCCTGTATCCAATCTTTATGCTAAGCTAAGCGTCTGCTAGCTCTAGCGCCATATTTACCGTACAGACATGCATGAAACTGGTATTGATCTTCTCATTTATGTCGGAGCAAGAAAGTGAATTAAAGTATTAAGTAGTAAGGCTACTTTTTATACATTAAAATTTCCAAGTGTTAATTTGACAAAGTTTCCAGCATATGGTTTCCAATTTGATCATTGACCAATGAAAGCAAGTAAGTACTGTGTTTATCCAATCGGGTGTAAAAAGAGTTCAGGTTGAAGTCTGAAGAAGAGAGCTGTTACAATAGCTGAATACTGATCCTTGTCAGAACCACGAGGGATAATGTTGTGTGATAAGTGATGAATGTCAACAGCCTTTGCAATAACCACTGTAGTTATTTATAGAAGACTGGCAGCCACCAAAAAGCCTGAAACTTCAGGATGAGTAAAGAGCATAAAATGAGGCCACATCGTGATATAAAGATTAAGGGAGGAATAACAGAGGCAGACAGATAAGGAAGAGGACAGACAGCTGTAGTGTTGTTGGAGGAACAGGGCTGACTGAAAAGAGACTAAAACATGCAGTTTCCACAGAACGCAGACAATAGTTGGCAAGCACAGCTAGCCAAACACAGAGGCAATCAACCCAGCGAGAGATTCAGAGCCAAGATCCTGTCAGGAGTCAAAACATGTGAGAAATAACTGCCTTTTTAGGTATTTCCTAACAGAGGCCTGACGTTTAAGAGTTGAACTTGCTGAAACAAAACGTGTTTTGGAGGAGCAGTACATGATTTTTAGCTTCTGAATAAAATAAGAACTATTAAACTGAGAGGACCGTCTCGGAGACCTTTCTTGTCTTACCTGCACTGTCCGCTGAGCGTATCGCAGCTCACGTCGGGGGAGACGATGCCGGGCCGAGAGCAGTTGCAGATCTCACAGCCGACCACTGGGTGGCAGCCGAAGGTCTGGGGCTCACACTGGGTGCACTCTGGGCGCAGAGTCCTCGGAGGGCAGATACAGTCGCCGGTCACGGGTTCACATAACCTTGAACCACAGTTACAGGCTGGAGGAAAGGGGAGAGGGAATACAGTAAGTTACAGAAAAGACAGAAATACAATTCTGTGTTGCTTCAGAGACGGACAGGAGGGAGGAAAAGGAGCGACAGGAACAATTCCACTTAAAAAAAAAAAAGTCTTTCATATCGAGTTACTGCAGTCACAACAATTAGTCTGTTTTATCATTTTATTTTATACTGTTTTGACAAAAAAGGCTGAAAAGTAATAATGATAAAATGATTGATCAGGGTTTAAAGTACATTTCTATCTGAATATAATAGTAACTGATGTCCAAAGACACAGAGTATAAAAGAAAACACTAACTATTCTCTATTTTTGCCATTTATTGAAATGTAATGCATTATGTGAGTAATTTTTAAGATTTTGACCACAGTGCTATCATGACTGTCCTCCTTTTGTAAACTGGCCAGTTTCCTGCTGATGTGATGATGGTTTGGGCACTTACTGCCTGACTGTGGCAGCAGCTTTGGGAGACTAATGTTTACTGTTTGTTTTTAATTTTGTGGAAAGATTCTGTATTTATTTATAATCAGCCTAACTGGAGCTAATTATCTGCCATTCAGTCAGCCAATCACACACTCACGTCTGCAGTTGGGGAATCCCCAGAAGCCGGTGGCGCACATGGAGCAGTCCCGGCCAATCACGTTTTGCCTACAGCGGCACTGACCGCCGAATGGCTTGCAGGTGTCTGTCTCGGCTCCGACCTCGTGGCAGGCGCAGGGCATCGCCCCGTTGTTGAAGAACGCCGACAGAGACACCGCCGAGCTGAGGCAGAACGGAGAGGCGGTGGAAGGACTGGAGGGACAAAAGAGAGGAAGTGTCATTCATTCACATACTGCAGAAGTACACTGAATTTCACTATTTTTGACAATAAGTCAAGAGTGATACTTTACTACTGTTGACTAATCACTGGCTATGGAAAGCATGACTACTACAAAATCTTCTTTCTCTCCACACTACCCATCAGAGAATTAATGTGCAATCAGTTTAAACATTTTTTTGGTGTAATGTGATATAAAAACATTCTTGTATATTCAGTTCTACTGTAAACCTCCTCTCCTGCTAAGATACTGACTTGATGTAGAAGCTGTTTTGGCCACAACTGCTGATGAAGTCATAGGATTTATCCAGACGTTCCTCATTCAGGTAGCTGGAGCTGTAGGTCGCCTCAGGCACAACCAGCACATAATCCTGTGGATACACAGCACACGAGATACAACCAGGAGGAGAGAGGAAGAGAGGGAGGAGACAGGTTCTTTATTTCTTGCATTTAGACTTTGGAGAAAAGATAAAAGCTTCAACTTGAAAACACCTTTCTGCTTATATCTCAGATCAACACAAACTGTTACAGGCAGTTATTATGTAGCAAAGCTATAATAAAGAATATTATACAGTATATATAGTAGATACTTTCATATGGCGGGAATTCTGTGTGTGTGTGTGTGTGTGTGTGTGTGTCAAGGGTCATCAGTAACAAACAATGTCAACAGAAAACATGCGTCATGCCACAGTGGCAACAAATGGTGGGAGCTGAAACATGTGTCCACTTTAAATAGTATTGTAAAGGTTTCTTTCCACATTACTTGAAAGATGCAGCAGCAGCGGAAAATATGGAAATGGTCATTGAAAAACACACAAGATGGTGTGCTTTTATAGTTTAAACAATGAAAAGATGAGAAGAGGAAGAGGAGTAATAAGTAATAAGAAATTCTGAAACCACACGGAAGACAACCTGAAGATATTTGTGTTTGACACAAAGAACTCCAGAGAGAAACTCAAATGTAAGGAGATGACAGAGGAGGATCATTTTGGATGAAGAAAGGAGAAAAATAAAACCAGGGCAGTTAAACTTACCAGCCACAGTGTCTTGTCAGAAGGTATCTGCACTGTGAGGAAGACCTCGTAGTCCGTCACATCCAGAATGATCTGATTCTCAGAGACCAGGACGTTACGGCAGCCATAAGCGTGGGGACAGAAAGAGGCGTTGGCGTGACCTGAGGCACAGGAAAATAAAGATCAGTTATTTTTATTCAAATGTATTTTTTTAATCTCCAGCACTCAGTTTTTACTCTTACCATGCCAGATTCGTCCACCATTAATGTAAACCTGCACAGGATAGGTGGGGTGGAGAGGCTGGTGATAGTGGAGGATGAAGACATAACGTCCCAGGACATGAACACGGGTGGAGTACACCGCTGCATTCTGGGTAAGGGGTTGATGAAGGAAATGGAAAAGAGACAATGAGACAAAGAAATGTGGTGATGGGGAATTTTTTTATTTTCAATATCAGTCAAGCACTCACACAGGTTATTTTTTATGCTCTGAATCATGCTTGAGAAAAAACATTTTTGCACCTGATGGTTTTGGTTATGTCATCCAATAAAGTTTGAGTATATTAAAAAATAAATTGGTTCCTTAAACCTGTAACTGAAGCTCAGCATGGACTTGTCTTATTCCTCTTGTGGTGTCCATACCGGATAAGAACACCTCAGGAAATGTGTGTTGAAAATGTTGTGTATCAGTCCAGATGTAGCTGTCCCACACCTGCTGGCTATTAGACATCTGTTTTCTTTTACCAATGAACCTTTACATGTTGGGGTCAATAGTACTTTTAGAAGAGGACAGAGAGTTGTGCAGCTTGTCCAGGGGAACCTAATTTTAACAACTTAATATATTTTATATTTTGCTGGATAGTTTAAACTATATGGGAATCTATATCTTCATTTTTCCTGTAATAGCCTAAACTATAGAGTATCTAGTAACTTTAAACATCACCTTTCTGTTTGAAAGTAGCAGTAAAGTAAAGTAGAAGAATAAAGTAGCATAAAATATACATGATAATAGTTCCTCAAATATATTTTAAAATAGTTATTTATCAATGACTAAATGGACTAAACAAAAGCAGTAAAATCTAATTAATCTAATCCATTAAAAAAAATATAATGCCATGTCCTGCATGTTAATATCTGCAGGCCTGCTAGGTCCATCAGCATCCGTACCTGCAGTGAATCCAGCCTGACGTGGTCGCTGTTATCTGCTCCGTGGGGAGGCCTGTCTCCTCCCGTCCAGGGCAGCTCGTCTCTCTGCTGGAAGAGCAGAGGAGGAGCTGCTGCAGGGGAGGACAGGATGGGCTCCTGCATGGAGGAGCTCTGGCCATCCTTCAGGACCAGCGAGTCTGACGGGGTCTGGAAACGCGAGGGGACACAGGAGGAACTACAGAGAGAGAGGAAGAAGGAAGATGGTTTGGAAGTTTTTTTTTTTTTTAATTATAAAGGATTTTTACGGTATGTACAGTTATTACTTTACCTGTCAGGTGAGAACTGTCCATGAGTGCTGATGCAGTGGACTTTAGGTTCAACATACTCCATGGTAAAGTGGTCTTTAGGCACCAGGTACAATTTGTGCTAAAGACAATAAAGAAAACGCAGAAAGTGCTGAAGAAATTAATCATTGTTTGTTTAGATAGCTGATAAATCATTTAGGTAATTTATCAAAAATATAATGATTTTGTGGCATGTACACAACATGGGCTCCCTTTCCAAACACTAACATTTTGAAAATCTCTTTTATACCTTAAGTCATCTAAGGACATAGAATCCTTCCATGTTTATAACATATTTTAAGCTCATAATGTTACCACGGCACTCTGGGTGAAACATGTGACGTAGGTGCTGTTCTCACCAGGAAGAAGCTTGCACGGTCGGAGATAAGCTGGATCTCGGCGTCAGCGGGGAGGGAGAAGACGGCCACCCTGTTCTGTTCATCGATGGCCACGACTCGACACAGGAAGCTACGCAAACACACACACAGAGGCACAGTGATTAAGAGCTGTTGACGAACTTAATAAAGCACAGACGGTAACAGTAAACTGTGAACCAGCTGAGTCCACACATTACAGTAAAATACACAAACTTTTCACTGCAGCCAGACCAGAACACAGTATCCTCTTTTACACCCATCTTTCATGCAGACGATAGCAGATTGGTTTCATCCTCCCGTTAACTGTATCCTGTAATATCGTATCGTATTCCACCCCTGTCTAATGTAAAAATGACGACTGAAACTGGCAACACCAATGTCTCTGAACAGTTGTGGAGCTCCTGCTTGAGCTTTTAAATGTGCAAGAAAAGGTATTTTATTAATGATAAATGCTGTTTGATTGTCCATTGGGTGCAGTTCTTGAATCTATCATGAAATAAAAACTACTAGTCAAAAAATGATTTCTGCATATTTGGATTCCTCTTAAGTTCCAAATGTTTTTTTTAGTTAACTCATTTGATTTCACAAGATATGATCCGTAAACATACATAACCTGCAGATCTACCATTATTACTAGCAGCAGTGATATTGGTCATTGTGTTTTTTCCCCACAGAGCAGAGGTGATAGCCTGAATTTATTCATTTAAAAAAAAAAAAGGACCGTAAACTATGACAAACATCCTTTTGTTCTGTCCTCTCCTGCATTCATTCAAGAGACCTGTAAAAAATCTAAGATTAGTGTTATTTTTAGAAACATTATGTGAAAAGTAACTAAGTAAGTTAAAAGCACAGAATCTCAGGACAGATCTTCTTTGTACCTGTATCTGCAGCGCAGCAGGGTGACGTGGTGCCGGTGTGTTCGTGCTCCCGGCATGTTAACTGCAACAGACAGAGTTTGTGGCAATTCTTCCTCGCTAGAATACTCTACGACCAGAACGTAATCACCTGGAGACGGCAGACGCCCTCGCAGCTCGATGCTGATCTGCAGCAGAAATGGAAAACTGATTTATAAAAACATCTGTTCCTGCTGCAGTTTTGGAGCTGAGTGGCCAAAGTTCGAGAGGGTAAAACTCCTTTTGTCATTTTCAAGCTTTCTCCAAGCTTTTGTGTTTCTACCACTCAAAAACCAGTAAACACTGCAAAAACATTTTCGCTCTCCATTCCCCTCTCTTACATCAGAGCCACTGCAGACGGCCATGTCGGGGTGGCGTGGGGTGACCCTCTCAGTTGGGCAAGGGCGCGGCAGGTGATTGTCATTGACGCAGCTGGCATCGTTGCCGGAGATGGAAGGGAAGGAATCCAGAGACAGATACCTGTACAGCAGACAGCTAGACAAGCACAGAGAGCAACAGACAGGCTTCTTAAACATTGTTGTGTTTTTATTGTGTCCTAACAAGGACAGAAATTAACTTAATGTCCTCACAAGAATACAATGGTAAGATTGTAAGGGTAGGGATATTTTCCAGCTCTTCCCATCTCTGAGGTGGTTTGATTTTGGATTAAAACATGACCTAGAATTATGATTAGGTTGATCTGAATTAGATTTCTGCTAAAGGAATATTTCAACATTTTTGGAAATATGCTTTTTATTTTTTTTAACTCTGCTGAGAAAATCAATGCCACTCTCACATCTGGGAAGATAAGCAGCCAGCAGTTGCTTCAATTTGCTTGGCCAAATAGTCACAAAACTAAGACCTAAGCCTCCATAAAACCACCACTTCTTTTACTCTTGTTTTTCCTGCTGGCTGTAGCCTCACAGTTACTTTACAGAAGTGAAAGTATCGGCCATCTTATCTATCTCTTGGCAAGGAAGCAAATAAGTACATGACGACCTATTACTTCAAGGATAAAGTTTAAAACCTGTTTTTACATGAGAGTTGAGAAAGTCCTGCATTCATCGCACATTAGAGCATTAGCTAGACATAGAAACACATGTGGAACTGTCCTTGACTTGATTGGAAATTTTTTCCATTAATTGATTACTTGATTTAAGTGAAAAATATTTGCGTATATGTACTTCTGACTGGCGTCAGGCACAGAGCTGTAGGTGCAGGGCTCAGTAACTCTGATCTGCAGGATGGCAGCTTCATAGTAGGCACTGGGCAGCAGGACCAGGTAATCCTGAAGCGAAACAGAGCATGAATACAGTGTTATTGGGTATATAAACAAAAAGTACAAGCAATTTAAATGTCTTTTTCTTCTAAACTTGTGCTGACATGTTTATAGGAGGTTTGGTTAGTGTCTGCCTCTTGCGTCTAAGTCTACTTTATTTCCTGTCTGTCTTTATTCACAAAAGTCGGACATAGAATCCTTCCATGTTTACAATATATCTCGAGCTCATCATGTGACCATGGCACTCTGGGTGAATCATGTGATGTGGATGCTGTCTTTTTTGGATAAAAACATCAGCTAAAAATGTATAAAAGTAAATGAAATTAATAATGTGTTTCACCTGTGGTTAACCAGCTTGTGTTTGTGTATATATAGTCCGTGTGCTTCCCTGGTCCTTTGGAGTCTGTCTTCGTATCATGCCAAGTGTTCCTGACTGTTTTGTGTGTTTTCTAGCTATGTTTGGATTTATTTTTGGATCACTCAGACCTTGGATTATTGCCTGTCCCAGTGGACACTGCTTCCCTCGCATTGGTTTTAAGTTGTTCACTTGAGAAACAGAACCTGCTCAGCAAGGTGTTCTGTGCCTGGGTCCAAATCCCTAATTCCCTGTGTCTGAGCTTGTCTAAAATGGGACTAAAACATAATTATGAGAGCTCTCCCTTTGCTTTCTGGGCTAATGCTGGCAGTGTGTGCGTGCGTGTCTCACCAGCAGGATTCCCTCAGCCTCTATAACCACAGTCCAGGTTCCCGGATTCAGGACAAACGGCTCCACAAAGTTGTTCTGGGGAACGTTGACAAAAGTCGGCTCCACGCTGGGAGCAAAGACAATCTGTTTGGACTGCTCTGAACCTAGAAAACACACACACACACCCCAGAAATGTATAGTATTAGATATTAAAACTGAAAACCAATCAAAAGGGTTAATTAAATGAGTAGTGTAAATGCATTTGAGGAACAGAAATTTGAAAATTGGAAAACATAACTTCAACATTTAAAGAATTATCATCATACATTAAAATCTAATTAAAATATAATGCAATAATAAATGCAATTTTAGTGTAAGCAGGATTTACTTACAAAAAAACACAGACATACAGTCACACATTCATCTCTTCTACTGCTGCTTTCTGTAACACACACTGACACACTCTCTTGTGATTGGTGGAAACCTACCTCTGCGGTTGGTCTGATAGGCTGTTATTTTACCGTTGGAGGTGGTTCCCTCAGAGTTTACATATCTGAGTATGAAGCGAGTCAGATAGACGTCTGCCTCGTTCACATAAACCTGAAGCTTCACTGCAGTCTACAGGGACAGGGTCCAAGTAGCGGGGGAGTAGGAAGGGGAGAAGAGGAGGTGTGAAGGGTAGAGGGTATGAACTCTTAGTTATAAATCTCTGAACTCTGCCCTAAACTGTGGCCCTGAATGTGAGAGAAGATGTAGCAGAGGCAGCCACCAACAGCGCTTTAAAACCACCAACCACCACACACATCCCTCCACCATCTGTTTCATCTGACAGATAAGATACCAGACAAGAAAACAGACACATTCCTCTTCCAATACTTCCTTTTCCAATGCTGGAATGATTGACAGGAGGCCAGAAAGAGGAAGAGCCCAGCACTTACAGTTACCACAGTAGTAGTTCCAGTCCTCCTCTATGACCGACACCCTGCCCAGAACATCTGAACCCCCCCGGTTCGCATAGCGTAGCACCACACGGAAGAGGTCTGGAGAGCTCACCGACACCGACACCAACACTTTGGACTGCCAAAGGACCAGCAAGCAAGGAAAAGGGAGGAAGGATTGGATCACAACACAAGGAGCAACAACAGGGTGCAGGAAAATGAGAAGAGAAATGATGGAGGGAGGGGGATACGGAAAATACCAAGCAAAACCTTAATTCCTTCACCACAAAAAGCACACCAGCACACCAAGATACACTTTTACGCCCAAATATAATCCACCATTTTTCTCTTTGGATTTCCACTTTTCAGCACATTCATATGAGCATAAGTAATTAACCTAAGAGCCACTTAATGCTTTTACAGCTTCTTAACATCGTTAAACAGAATCAACTAAATGACAAGCTTGCTATTTTAGTATCATATCAAGATTAGAAATAGAATTTGAACATAAGTTCTGTCAACTACTCTATCCACAGAGAAGTAAGTAAATGTTTAGTTATATAAAATGTTAAAACTCCCATGTCCTTTGGAGGATATATGTGCTGAGAAGTAATTCTACCAAAGAGAAATATCCCTTTAAATGTTTACACAACATTAAGCCATGGTGCAAGAGGCCACAGTCACAAAAATATGTATTTCATTATTCACACATGATATATAAGAAAATGCATTTTCTATATTTTTACTATAGTTTATGTATCAGGAAAAAAATCTGTGACGTGGCAAGAAATTGGAAAATATGTATTTGATATCTGTATATTCTCAATTGATAATGAATAGTTAACATTAGTCAACAACAACAGCAAAGCACTACTTTCTTTCAAGCCAAATGCAGTTTCTTAAAATGCTGTAACTTTATCTTTAATCCATCAGCGCAAGATATTGACACATCCAACCTAACTATGTGGACCAAAGGTCAGAGGTGAGGGGTAAAAAGTAACGTTCCTACCTGGATGGGGGACATCTGAGCGTAGCCTCTCCAGCTGAAGTCTGGGAACTCTAGAGGGTTGTACCCGAATCGTACCGGTCGGCCATCCAGTAGTGTTCCCTCCTCAATCTCAAACTGAAGATGATGGAGGTCAGGGAAGTAATGATCTGGACGAGGTCTGCAGACAAAAGCGAACATAGAGACAAACAGTCTGAATGAAATTTTAAAAAAGTGATGGGCTGGGGAAACAGTGGTCTTACTTTAAAATTTCTTCATTTATGTGCTAATAACTTTATCTAAATTTTATTTGTATTGTGATTTCTTGTTAAATTCCTATTGTATTTTACTTTGCGTGAAATTAATTACCCATTACCAGAAAGTAGAAGGAGACAAAAAGCAATTGCAAAAAACCCCATCCAAAACAAAAACCTTCCTTTATAAACATTAAGGGATGGAAGGATAGTCAAGCAGCAGCATCTATTTTTCAGGTCTCTTTAGCTGCTGTTGCACTCACAGATTGCACTTCGGTCCCTCAACATTGGGCCTGCAGCGACAACGGCCATTCCTCTCTCCACAAGACTGACCTGCTGAACCTCCAATGTCACACTGGCAACCTATACACACAAATGTAAACACTAGATCAACAAATACAAGAAGCCAGCATCACACATCTCAAACATTTGTTTTTAGGGGAAGCCAGCAATGACTTTAAAGTGTTATTCAACACTTTCTAACATTGTCCTGATGAACACTCACCCTGGCAGCCGAAGTAGTCGTGCTCCTGCAGATTGTAGTAGCCATCTTTACAGGTAGAGCAGGTTCCGCTGCAAGTGTTGGGCTTACAGTGACACTGACCAGTTTCCTGCCAGAAACAAGAAAGAGATTATTATATATCGGTATAATAACAGGGAGCATAGAGACAGATCTTACAGGGCTTTTATTAAGACAAGGCCTGGTATTGATCATCATATCGTTTATTTTATAACGTACAAAAACGGAGACAACGTTATCAAAAAGTCAACACCGAAATTCAATGCAAACAACATGTGTAACCATTATATCTTCTAAAACTTCATATACTAATGATACTAATGCATCTAATACTGTTTTTCACACACAGAAAAGGACGCATCTTAAAAAATGGACCCTATGTGAATTAACTGCATAATACCACATATTAACTTCTTCACAACAGTATTAATACTCAGGAAATAAAAAACATTTTTATAGACTGGAAGTTTATTCCAGAGGAGGAAAAGCAGTTTAATTTGCTCACCTGTGCACATTCAGCAACACTGCTGACAGTCCCCGCAATGTTACACTCACAGTCTGCAGGAGAAAGCAGACCCACAGGCTTCAGTTCATTTATGAACTCTATTTACCGCATTCAAACTAGTGAAACACATGTGTAATGTGTGATTGTGTGTGTGTGTGTGTTTGTAGTATGTCTTACTGGAGCATCCATCAGGAGTGTCAGGGGAGAGGTTCCAGTACAGAGGTTTACATTTGTCACAAGCAGGGCCCTCCACATGATGACGGCACTCACACTGGCCCTAAGAAGATGATTAACAGGAAAATAAACCGAAAAGTCTGTTCCTACCTTCCTGTTAAGAGTACGTACTCATAAAGACCCCCAGTCTAATTCACAACATATAAACAGAAATGTGTCAACTGGGACCAAAAGTGTAAAACAAAGCAATTACAAACATTACCTGAACAACACACGAAAACTTACCACTGGTGGCTGCACCTCATACTGAACAGAGCCGGCAGGGTGGCAGGTACCAGCTTTAAATGACAAAGAAAGGAACACATATTTTACAGTGGGATAAAATGAGTTAATACTCGTGTTTAGGCTCGCTGGAAGTGTATTGTAAGTTGTAATAGTTTGTAATGCTTGTGTGTGTGCGTTTGCGTGTATGTGTTTAGCTGAAGGTCACATTCACTGCAGCTGTCACACCTCACTTTCATTATTTTAGGCACACAGAGAATTTGCGCTGTGTTTACCCTGTGTGCGTTATTACCTTGGCAGTTGGGGAAGCCGTAGGAGCCGTGTGCACAGCTGTCACACCTCAGTCCCACCACGTTGGGCAGACAGACACACTGTCCGGTCACCTGGTCACAGCTGGTGTAGCGGGAGCCCTCTCCAGAACAATGGCAGGCTGGAACACACACATTATCAACCTCTAGTTATTAACCTGTCTCATCTATTGATTCATTCAGCTGCCTGCCACTAAGTATCATGTACAAGCTTCAACAGAAGTTAAGCTGATTCTATTATTTTGTCCACATGTGTAGACCAAAAGGTAAACCGGTGAAATAACTTCCTGAGAGAGATTAGAGCATCAGAAACATGTATATTTTGATTGAAAAAGAAACCAGGCGGGAGTTTTAAGGCGCCTTTAAAGATCAGTGACTTACGTGTGCAGCTTGGGTAACCATAGTAACCAGGAGCACACTGATCACATGACGCTCCGCTGTAATTAGGCTGGCAGTGGCAGTGACCTGACGCAGTGCAGCTGGCGCCCAATGAGGTGCGAGGATCACAGGTGCACACTGAGAAAAAAAAAGGGAGACATCTTGTTACAGGAAAAATAAGAGAAAGTTATCAAAGGCAAGCAGTCGATCAATTGGTACTGATGGAGAACACTGATGTCTCAACAATTGAACAAAAACGCCGCCACAATACATTGTTATGCTATTTGTGTATGCAATGTATCATTCTCACAAGAATCTTACATCTAATTCACAGTAGGCTAGTAAAAGTTTATTTAGAGCAGCCATCAGAGACATCCTCTGGCTGTTGGAATACATTTTCTGATTTAAGGGTACCAACAAATTCTACTGATTCAGGCTGCGTATTTAGTGTTTTATCAAATTTATCATAGAGAACACAAGAGCACATAAATAGACCTACATACTATAATCAGAAGAAAACAAGGAGAGATTCTGCTTCTCTTCAATATATTTTAAATTATTCAGCCAAGTTTAGGTATTAAATAAAATCATAGAATTGTCTACAGCCAGTGGGAGAAGAATGCATAGTTGTTTTTTTCCCAACCCACTCCATGGTTTCAAACTAGCAACCCTCTAACCAACCCTGTCCCATTTTTTTTTAGAGTAATCTAGTTTCCTTTTGTTATATAACTGTATTATTTAACTTTCTGTCCATTTCTGCCGCTGGATCTATTCTTCTTCACATAAAAAAAGGAAGAGCCTGAATAAAGCAACATAAAACTTAACAAAGCAATATAACACTTCATTAGAAGGTGCGTCAAGTTAAGTGTTTCCATGTGCGTCTCTATATGTGAGTCCATACATCCAACAGGATATCTCTCTTTTTATTTCAGCATGCAGGGATCAGAAGCAACACATGCATTTAATCACTTTCTTTTCTTTATGTGTATGTGTGTGTGTGTGTGTGTGTGTACCTTGACAGTTGGGGTAGGAGTGGAATCCAGATTTGCACTGTTCACATCGAGGACCCTGAAACTCTGGTTTACACAGACAACGACCCGACGCATCGCAGCCTTGAGGCAGAGAGCCGACTGCACTGCAACCACACACTGGAGAGAGAAAGACAGAAACATAGAGGGTGTCTTTATTTTGATGGAACCAGGATTTAGTTGTAGCCTTTTAAGGGTCTTTGTGTCAGACTGTGATAAACTTGTTGAGTCCTGTCAGATTGTGCTAGGACTGCTTGGTGAAGTAAGGATGATATATTTCTTGTATACTAACTGCCAAAGAGTTGCACTATTCACCTAGTTCTTGATGTATTGGTATATAAATTGGGATTTGGATTTAGCAAGATAGTTTCCTCTAGAGAGACATCTTCTCGAAGCCTGGATAGCTCAGTCGGTAGAGCATCAGACTTTTAATCTGAGGGTCCAGGGTTCAAGTCCCTGTTCAGGCGACGAGTCTCTTGGGTCTGCATTGCTTGATACAGTCAACGTGCATGGATAAAAGAATACTGCATTTGGACAGAATTTGCAGACTCCCCGACAACATCCATGTTAAGTCCACAAGTTT
>NC_060157.1:4138554-4139358 GCF_021292245.1 Micropterus dolomieu
CTTGGTTTTCACAGGCTTATTGCAAATCAGGGTTGACCCTCCTCCAGTTGAGAAGAAGGTGGTAATGGATCTAAAGCTGATTGTTAACTGTTAAAAGTACCAGTCGAACAACAACTTCTGCACTTAAGCAGTGTTATTCAAATCATAACGGTTTAGCTGCAAGTTTGCAGAAAGCCTTTTAATATAAACTTGTTGAGTCCTGTCAGATTGTGCTAGGACTGCTTGGTGAAGTAAAGATGATATATTTCTTGTATACTAACTGCCAACAAGGTGCACTATTCACCTAATTCTTGGTGTATTAGTATATAAATTGGGATTTGGATTTAGCAAGATAGGTTCCTCTAGAGAGACATCTTCTCGAAGCCTGGATAGCTCAGTCGGTAGAGCATCAGACTTTTAATCTGAGGGTCCAGGGTTCAAGTCCCTGTTCAGGCGACGAGTCTCTTGGGTCTGCAGTGCTCGATACAGTCAACGTGCATGGATAAAAGAATACTGCATTTGGACAGAATTTGCAGACTCCCCGACAACATCCATGTTAAGTCCACAAGTTTGAAAGGCCCTCTTTTCCCTTGACATTAGGACACTTTAATTGCATGTTGCCACATATTTGTGTCTCTGCTGGCCAGATCACAAATCTGATTGCAATCCATTGTGGTTTTCACAGGCTTATTGCAAATCTAGGGTTGACCCTCCTCCAGTTGAGAAGAAGGTGGTAATGGATCAAAAACTGATTGTTAAATGTTAAAAGTACCAGTCGAACAACAATTTCTGCACTTAAGCAGTGTTATTCAAATCATAACGGTT
>NC_060157.1:4139458-4139967 GCF_021292245.1 Micropterus dolomieu
GAAGACGTTTCGTCCCTCATCCAAAGGACTTCTTCAGTTCTGACTGACTGGTAGGGAAACTCAGCTATTTAACCTCAGTGGGGTCGTTTGCCAGGATCTTCGATACCGCTGGTTCGTTAGTGTTCCTGGCTGGCGTAACGACAGTCGTTATGGTCGTTAGGACTACCCGAGGCCAAGACTGAACAACCATTGTTGGCATCTTCACCTGAGGCCAATAGGTTACGTTTGTTGAGTTTCCTGGGAAGTGATGAAAGGACCGCATTGTAAGTGGGGGATAAGTGGTGGCGTAGACCCCCCTCCTCTGTTCAGCGATGGCTTCTCAACCCGGGTGTAGATGGCTTCCTTCTCCAGTTGAGAAGAAGGTGGTAATGGATCTAAAGCTGATTGTTAACTGTTAAAAGTGCCAGATGTACAACAACTTCTGCACTTAAGCAGTGTTATTCAAATCATAACGGTTTAGCTGCAAGTTTGCAGAAAGCCTTTTAATATAAACTTGTTGAGTCCTGTCA